>NC_044406.1:70229598-70532628 GCF_006542625.1 Nomascus leucogenys | reverse complement strand
TTTGAGTGCCAACATGATGCCACAAATGGAAAATTCCACATCTCACCTCAAGTGGAGGATCACGGTCAAAAGGCAGTCAAGACTTTGTTTCATGCACAAAGTTATTGAAAATATTATATAAAATTATTTTCAGTCTATGTGTATAAGGTATAAATGGAACAAATGAAATTCACATTTAGACTTGGGTCCTATAGCTGAAATATCTCATTATGTATATGCAAATATTGCAAAATCTGAAAAAGTCCAAAATCCAAAATATTTCTGGTCCCAAGCACTTTGGATAAGGAATACTCAACCTGTACATTATACTTGAACTATAAAATTGTTCAGTCTGGTATTTTGCTAAACTACTTGCAATGAGTTGTCTAGGTCTCGTGTATCTTTTTATATCATTTTGTTTTATCAATTATTCATATTTGTTTTGTCAAGTTCCATAGCAATAACAACCAAAGATAAGCCTATCACTCCACAATTACCTCCTGTGGTTATTGCTTTCTGAGGAAAAAAAAATTACAGGTGATGGCCGGGCGCGGTGGCTCACGCTTGTAATCCCAGCACTTTGGGAGGCCGAGGCGGGTGGATCACGAGGTCAGGAGATCAAGACCACAGTGAAACCCCGCCTCTACTAAAAATACAAAAAAAAAATTAGCTGGGCGTGGTGGCAGGCGCCTGTAGTCCCAGCTTCTCGGAGAGGCTGAGGCAGGAGAACGGCGTGAACCCGGGAGGCGGAGCTTGCAGTGAGCCGAGATCGTGCCACTGCACTCCAGCCTGGGCGACAGAGCAAGACTCCGTCTCAAAAAAAAAAAAAAAAAATACAGGTGAGAGCTAATCAACCTAGGCTAAGTTTATGTCAACTTAGAAATTCAAGGCCCACTGTGGTCAATGGCAGAGCTGAGTGAGGAAACTCAATTCCCAAGAATATAGCCCTAAATTCAGATGAACCTTCAAATTGGAATATTTCAATGTAAATAATACATGCAACTTAAAATGCATTTCTGGTCTCATCAGGTTTAGGTGAGGGAGTGGGGTGGGGACAGGATGTTATGGAAAAGTAGGGAAGAAAAGGACCCGGTTTACTAATCTGTGTCAATTATCATACCAACCCCTTTCATCACTGAAGATTTCAGCAACCAAATACTGAAGGTCAGTGCGGTACCAAGGGTTGGGGTTATATATTAAACAGTGTAGTCCCGAACCTGTAGAAAACTATTGATACCTTGCATAGAGATAGTCAATAATACATAAAGATTATTGAAAACTCTTGGTTAAAGTACTTCAGTAGTATTTGAAAACACAATAGGAAATTACCCTGTAGGAATGGGATAGATACGGCACGTGTTAAACTTTCAGAAGGGGGAACATGCTTCACGGCTGATTGCAAATTTCTCATGCAATGTTTGTCAGAATCCGGGAGCATTTTAAACGGTCTTCTAACAATATAAGCCCCGCACTTTGGACTGGTAAGTACAACATTTTCATTTGGTAAATAATAATAATAATAATTTTAAACAGAAACAAGTCACGACCAAATAGCGACTCTTATCCTCCCCCAGGCATAAAACCCTTTAGCTAGCTAGCCGCCTTTCCACGGGGTAAAGTATAAACAAACAAAACCGCTTTGGTGCCGGGAGGAAAAAGGGGAAAGGAGTCGAGTCAAAACACCGTCTCTCAAGTTCCTCAGGATCAACCCGGGAGAAGGGTACTCCACCGGAAAGGGCCGGATTGCCTTCACAGGAAGGGAAAGTCACTCCGGAGCTCGCAGACGCGAATGCCACCACAGAGTTCCAAGGCGGCTGCCAGAGCGTCGGCCGTCAGTTAGCACCTCCCCCTCCTTCCCAGAGCTGTAGCTAAGCAACCATCGGGCTCCGGGAGAGTCTAGGCTCAACTGCAGTATTAGTGCCTCTAGCGGGGAACTATGAGCGCTGCAAAACCCTATCACCATTTTTACCCTCCCCTCTCTCCACCCCCTTTGCCCCCGCCCACCTCTTCGCCACTTCGGCTCCTCCCTCTTCTCGCTCCGTCTATTTCTCTCTCTCTCTCTCTCTCTCCGCCCCCCCCACCCCCCGCGTCTCTCTCTCTCTCTCTCTCTCTCTCTCTCTCTCTCTCTCTGTCTCTTTCCTCTCTCTCTCTTCTCTCTCACTCACTCACTCTCTCTTCCCTCTCCCTCTCCTCTCTCTCCTTCCTCCTCCGCCTCCTCAGCTCTTGGGCTAGAATATCTATGGGTCGAAACGTGATGCGATGAATTCGAGAGAGAGCGAAACTAGGACGAGGAGTGCGGCGGAAGCGGCGGGACTCCCGGGCATGGGGGCTTCACCACAATAGAGGCAGCGCCCCCACCCGCCCCCGCCAGCCCCTCCGGAGCGAAGCCCCCAAACCCCCTCGGGAAAAGGATGGCGGCGGCACCTACCCAGATCGAAGCCGGTGGGTAGCTGTGTCGGGGGTGGGGGGTGCTAAGGGAATGGGGGCTTAGCGCGAAGGCTGTCAGTTTCTTTTGAAAAAGCTTCTATTTCTCTTCTCTACCTCCCTCTCAACCTCTTTTCCCCCCTCTTCCCCAGAGCTGTATTACCTGATCGCTAGGTTCTTGCAGTCTGGACCCTGCAACAAATCCGCTCAGGTAAGGGGAAGAAAGAGATCTGGGAGTCGTGGTGAATGGTCCCAGTGGGGAAATCGAGGCAGCGGGACGAGCAGTTCCGTTGAGGGTGAGGGAAAGGCCGGCCTTGACTAGTCAAACGGTCAGCGGCTGGGCTTTAAGTGTGGAGGGAGGAATGGGTTGATGGCCCGAGCTGCTCCTCATATCTGTGTTTCCCTTTTGCTCAGGTGCTAGTGCAGGAGCTCGAGGAGCATCAGGTACGGAGCCCCTTCGGGAAGGGTGGGGAGGGTTGAGGTGAGACTGGAGGAAGGGGAGGGCAAGTCAGGGGCGGAAGACGGGCTGGTATAGAGGCTTGGATCTGGGTACCCGTAGCTGTTGTCACCGGGGTGAATTGGCTTCTTCCCTCAAAAGGGGCAGACAACGCTGGGGTCTTAACTCGTCCCCGCTTTATGCTTGTGGGAAGCAGTTTTTCAGGATTTCCTTCTCCTCGACCCCCCTTCCCCCCATATACTCGTCTAGCTCTGAGCCAATAGCTATCAGGCCGAGAGAAATAAAGACGCTAAAGTGTTGAGGACTGGGACACAGGTTGGGTCCAGTTGATGGGGAGCGGAGGCTTTTCCTTCATCATTTGCCTCCGCTTCCCCCTTTCTTTTCGTCCGGCCCCCAGCTGATTCCGCGCCGCTTAGATTGGGAGGGGAAAGAGCACCGAAGAAGCTTCGAGGATCTGGTGAGTAAAGTTTTCATTTCAACTTAACCTAACTCTTTCACCACTCCCTCCCCACCTTGTACCCCCAACCCGCCCCCCACGTCTCAGCCGACGAGGTTCTTGAGCTCGGTGCAGAGCCAAAGAACGACTGCCCCTTCCCCCATCCCTGCTAGTCGGAAAAAGGGTACCTTGCCCTCCCCTTGGCCCTGCTTGTTTCCACCCGAAAACTTTGAAGAATGTGAGTTGATTATCAGAGGTGCCGTGTTGTGGATTATGAATATGTTACAAACATTGGGGAAGGCCCATTGTAGGCGGAAAAGGGAGAGAAACCAAGGGGTTATCTTGGGGCACGTACTAAGGTCTGACGCTGGCCAATGACAGCGTTGGTAACAGCCCGGAGTTCCGGATTAGTGGAAGAAAACTGGTTTCTGGTTGGTCCTGGCCTGAAATACGGGAACTAAGGCCAGGCTTGGTCTTTTTTTGGGGGGGCGGGGGGGCAGGGGGGAGGCGTGGGAGGAAGGGGCTCTGGAGGGGAATTGACGGACCAGGGATTAGGAAAAACGACATAATTAAAAATAATAAGGAGCTTCAAGCCAATTTCAAATTTTGCCGGTTAGGTAATGGTCTACTGAGTAAAAGCATAATCGTTACGTATCTCCGATTTTATAAGCTCATTCAGTCATCAGTTAAGTCGCATTTGCATAGACCCGTTTTCACTAAATAGAAACTGAGTTATCACTTTTTGAGAATTGGTGAAACACGATTTGGGGTTTACAAGTAGACAACAATGGACATATTTAAAAATGGAATATACTTTAGTGAAGGACCAAAGGCATTGGTCTCTGTTGTTTCTCCTGCAAATATAATTCATAGTATAAATGTACCTTGTGTTCAGCATTGACACACAAAAACAGGTGATCCTTTTTATTTTGCGGGGGAGGTTCCCTTGTGTTAGCTGCTGCCACAGTGCATTGGAGGGTAGTGAAAGGAGAAAAGAATGATGTTACTAAAATCTAAATTCAGCTATCTTTCCTTCAAATAAGATCCAAGTGAAGGAAAATCGGACAAAGTTAAAGAAAGTTGGCGGTGTATGGTAGACTCTAAATATAAATGATTTAAAATTTGCTTGCAATAAGACTATATTTAAATTGCTTCAGTGCTCATTTTGTTATTTTTGTTTGTATTATATTACAACAGTGAGGCCACATTATCAAGTCTACCGACTGTATAGTTTTCTTATATTTTGCAAGTCACAGAAAATGGTATAATTGTGATAAGGGTAAACTCGACCATCTGTATTATTAATAGGAACAATTTCTCAGATGGAGAAAAATTAGTTTTGAAAAACTTCATATACTGCCAGGTTAATTTGTAGTCAGTCTTTCTGTTGGACTTAAGTCGTTCCCTCCCTCTAAAAGAGGCAAAAACAACAGTGCCTACTAATATGTTTTAACACTTAATGACTGATAAAGGTTTTTATATATAGTTTTAATACTGAGGTGTATTGAAAATGTTTTCCTTTACATTTGTCCCTCTCACAGCCTATATGTGTTATTTTAAGCAAGTGGCAAAGGAGATTAAAAGGAAAAAGCTTTTTTGAAACTAACTTGACCGTGATAAAAAGGAAATGAAAATCAAAGTAATTAAAAAATAGTCTCCTCACCAAAAAAACCCCAACAACCCTGTTTACTAGACTTTTCCTCATATTGTAAAGACATTTTTACATAATTGTGATCAGTGTCCATTTTATGCTTCATATTTTCTTCACATTTAAAAATGTGCTTGTGTATTTGAATAGTCATCATTATTTTAATGGTAAGAAAAAATTCAGTTGTATTTAAGGTACGATATGATTTGAACCAAGCTTCCTGTTAAGCATTTGAGCTACTTTCAGATTTTTACTAATAACATTGCATAGTTAGGTGGTCTTTTTCTGCTTTTTACTTTCTCCCCTATCCCTTCTGCCCCCAGTTATTTTCCTGGACTTTATTCCCTAAAGTGGAGTTACCAGGTCAAAGGGTCTCATGAGTTTTATAGCTCTTGTCATATATTGTTTGCTCTCCAGAAGACTGTACTAGTTTATAATGTCATCATCTAGGTATTTAGAATGAGTTTTTTAATAGTTTTAAATCATTCGGTTTCTTTAATATTTAATAGATGTCAATAGCTCCTGGTTGACTTAAGTAGCTCTTTTTTTCATTACTAGTGAGGCTTAACCTTTAAGGAATTAAAAAAATTGTTAATTCTTACATATACTCAATTTTAACATGTCTTTTAAATATTCTTTTCTGTTTTTATATTTTCTATTTTTTTTATGTACACAGAGTTTCTTCTGTTGTTTGAACATTATAGTTTAGATACCATGGTTTTCTTTTACATGTCTGTTCTCTACCTATGGACTTCTTTGTAAGAGAAGATGGGCAGGGTTGAGTGATAATTTCAACAGAAATGTAGTGGCTGAGAAGTGAATGTGCAGTGTTGGTTTGATTGCTAGATTTGTCAGTAATATTGTTGATTAAAATTATTTCACATATGACCTGATTTTGAGTGGCTGCATTGTAGAAGAGATGGGATACTTTTTCTTGGGGTAGGTGGTTTTTTTTTTTTTTTTTTTTGAGACGGAGCCTCGCTCTATTGCCAGGCTGGAGTGCAGTGGCGGGAACTCGGCTCACTGCAACCTCCGCCTCCCAGTTTCAAGCGATTCTCCTGCTTCAGCCTCCCAAGTAGCTGGGACTACAGGCACGCGCCACCACGCCCAGCTAATTTTTGTATTTTTTAGTAGAGATGGGGTTTCGCCATGTTGGCCAGGATGGTCTCGATTTCTTGACCTCGTGATCCGTAAACCTCGGCCTCCCAAAGTGCTGGGATTACAGGCGTGAGCCACTGCGCCCGGTCTGGGGTAGGTATTTTTTAAATTGCCATTGGAATGATGGATTTATAAAGTGTGGTCTTTGATTTAGCTGCATGTTTTGGATTGAAATTTAGGGCATAGTATTAATAAATAGTATCATCTTGATTTACCTGGAATATTACATTATATAGCAGTATTACAAACTTAAGGTGTATTGGGGGTATGAAAAGGAAACAGTACAAATGTACAAGGAAGGGTTAACTAGGATATCAACATAGTAAACTGGGGTTGCATGGCCACGTATACTGCATATATGAGACAAAAATCCTGCCTTTTTGTTCATATGTATACTTTCATTTGAACTGATTGTCATTAATGCTTAATTTATCCAGAATAATATCAAGGTAATGATAAATTGAATTTCTTCAACATTTCATTACTACTGTTAGTAGTAGTAATGAAATCCTTACCTTCTGTTTTCTGAAACAATCATCTGATTCAGTGTGTATACTAAATTACGTATTCTAGAAATCCTTGTCTTCTGTTTTCTGAAACGGTCATCTGATTTAGTGTTTAGTGTTTTACTTGTAATTTTGAACACAAGGGAAGGTGCTTTTTTTTTTTTTAAAGCTGCTGGCAGTTAAGTATTGACGTATCCTGATCTGAAATGTCGTTTAAAAAAGAATCTGTACATGAAGCTTCTTGGTCAGTTTATATTGAACTGTAAGGTTTTTGAATATGGCATTTAAAATATAGCACTCTAAATTTTCCAGAATTTTAAGTAATGATAGAGGGAAAATTTTGAAGTTGTGATTGTTTCTGAATTTTGATCTGGGCACTTTATTTTCTGCTTCCTAGTTGGCTGTTACTGACCACATAATAGAATTAGATTTGCTTCTTGCAATTCATCTTAAGGTAGATAATTTAAATAATACAGACGTCCTTTCATTTGTGGTGACCCTATTGAGTTGTTGGCTAATTTATTGCTTCCTCCTTGGAACTTTATTGGGGACAACAGAGTAATCAAGGTTGTGTGTGTTTAAATGAACGGTTCTTGTTAATCTGTAAGTTTTATATATTGAAATGGTGATTTGGAAACTTTTTAAAAACCACATTTTAAGATTTTTAAATCATTTTTAGGAGTCTCCTATTATAAGACTGAACCAAGGCCTGGTGTGGTGGCTCATGCCTGTAATCCCAGCACTTTGAGAGGCTGAGGCAGGCAGATCACTTGAGGTCAGGAGTTCAAGACCAGCCTGGCCAACATGGCGAAAACCCGTTTCTACTAAAAATACAAACATTAGCCGAGTGTGGTAGCTCATGCCTATAATTCCAGCTACTCAGGAGGCTGAGGCATGAGAATTGCTTGAGCCCTGGAAGCAGAGGTTGCAGTGAGCTGGAATCGCACCACTGCACTCCAGCCTGGGTGACTGAGTGAGACTCTGTCTCAAAAAAAAAAAAAAAAAAGTCTGAACCAAAGTTATAAATATGTTTAGGTGTGGTATATAGTTTTACATTTATTTCGCATTTTCATCTATAAAACTGAAAGCACCAGTTAGTGCTTACATTTGGAATGACATAGATTGTATTACCCTCATTTTATATGCAAAATACTAGAAGTAATTTTATGCTTTTTATGAAAAACTTTTATAAAGATTATGTTTGTTATTGTCCTTAAAAAATATACATACATCTATGATTATATGTTGTTATAAGAACTTGCATCTGCATATAACACATTCAAGTTTAAAAGTGTTTTCACATTATCTCATTTGATCCTCACCAACTACTTTAAAACACTGTATTTAAATTCCAGACATACCTGTATTCTTTTCTTAACCAGCTGTTGTTCTCCAATTACTAATAATAGCTTAAGTTGTCAATTAGAACAGCAGAATAATCTTTGAGTGCTGGTAGCATAGTTATTGCATCTCTATAAGTGTGGAAGCAGTTTAAGCATGTGTGATTTATTAACTGCCATGTGGACATAGTCATAGTTAGGAAGAACAGGATGCATCATGGGATATCAAAAAGCATGCTCTGCTCAACCCCAGTGCAGTGTATTGTGCATATAATGCTAACTGATAGGTATTATGACAGAGAGAGGTCAATATCTGGAAATTGGTATTCCTGACTACTCCTGACTACTGACTTGCTTGAGCCACCACATGCTCTCTGAAATATGTTGGCTTTAGCTGTTTGTCTAGATTGATCCTTGGCATTTTTTTTTCCCACATATGGGCTCTAAGGAATGTACTTTCAATGATTTAAAATCCTTTTGGAGATTTATCATTAATCTTAGGATAACTGGTATCTCAGTACAAATGAGATATTGTGAAAGTGAAGAGAGCTGGTGTTAGGGACTAATACTTTGGATTCACTGAATTTGCCTTAATGAAATTTTGTCCTGAGCATCTTTGTCACATTTGAATATTAGTTTTAGTTCCTCTGTTTTAGTTTTTGTTTTACTACTGATGTTGATTACTGATTGATTAATAAACACTTTCCTTTTGGTAGGCAGTAAAATGGTATTCTAAAAAGGTAGTTTAGTGTTTGTGTCATAATTTAGAGATGCCCTTGCTTGACATTTCTTTTTTTTTTTTTTTTTTTTTTTGAGACTGAGTCTTGCGCTGTCGTCCAGGCTGGAAGGCAGTGGCACGATCTCAGCTCACTGCAAGCTCCGCCTCCCGGGTTCACGCCATTCTCCTGCCTCAGCCTCCCAAGTAGCTGGGACTAGAGGCACCCGCCGCCACGCCCAGCTAATTTTTTGTATTTTTAGTAGAGACGGGGTTTCTCCGTGTTAGCCAGGATGGTCTCAATCTCCTGACCTCGTAATCCGCCTGCCTCGGCCTCCCAAAGTGCTGGGATTACAGGCGTGAGCCACCGCGCCCGGCCTGCTTGACATTTCTTACATGGGATTTTGTGAGTAGTAGAAAAGACCCTAATATGTAGTATGGAATATAACCTTTACTTGTTGAGTGACCCTAGGGAAATTACTTAAGCTCTCAGAGATTGAAATTCCTCAATTATAAAATGAAAATTTCCCATTTGTTGTGGGGAACAAGTGAGTTAAATGTGAAAGAATGCATTTTGTTAATTGTAAAATGCTGTGCAAATGAATTGTTCGCTACATTTTAAAATTAGGATAGAGAGACCGAACAGCCAGCATGGAAATCTGGAGAACTATGACCCTAGATGTTATATTTTCTTAGTCGATGAGATATCACCCCCTAATTTTCTTAATTTTTTAAAATTTATTTTTATTTTTTTAAGATGGAGTCTTGCTCTGTCGCCCAGGCTGGAGTGCAGTGGCATGATCTTGGCTCACTGCAACCTCTGCCTCCCAGGTACAAGTGATTCTCCTTCCTCAGCCTCCCAAGTAGCTGGGATTATAGGCATGCGCCACCAGGCCTGGGTAATTTTTGTATTTTCGGTAGAGGTGGAGTTTCACCGTGTTGGCCAAGGCTGGTCTTGAATGCCTGACCTCCAGTGATCCGCCCACCTCGACCTCCTAAAGTGTTGGGATTACAGGCGTGAGCCACCATTCCTGGCCCTTAATATTTTTATAAAGTAAGAGGCATATAAAACAGTGCTATAAAAAAAGAATATTTCAAATGTTAGTGTCAGAATTGAACTCAGAATGAGTGAGCTGTGTCTGTGTTAACACAAACATGAATGTATGTCAAAAGATATTTAGTGTAATATGCATTTTTTATGAATGCCAGTGTAACACTGGTGTAGTATTCACTTTTTTTTTTTAACAAATGGGAAGTTTATTGTGAGTCATATGTTTTATTGCAGGGATTCTCAACGCTTCTGATTGTATCCTGAATTTATTTTCTATATATTATTGATATTTATTTACTTAATTATTTGAGACAGAGTTTCGCTCTGTGGCCCAGGCTGGAGTGAACTGGCACTCACTGCAACCTCCACTTCCCGGGCTCAAGCCATTCTCCTGCCCTAGCTTCCAGAGTAGCTGGGATTACAGGCATGCACAACCATGCCCACGTAATTTTTTGTATTTTTAGTAGACGTGGGGTTTCACCATGTTGGTCAGGCTGGTCTTGAATTCCTGACCTCAAGTGATCAGCCCACCTACGCCTTCCAAAGTGTTGGGATTACAGGTGTGAGCCACCACACCTGGCCTATTTTCTCGTATTTTAAGTTACCCTGTTTAAAATGTTTTCTCGGCCGGGCGCGGTTGCTCACGCCTGTAATCTCAGCACTTTGGGAGGCCTAGGTGGGTGGATCATGAGGTCAGGAGTTCAAGACCAGCCTGGCCAAGATGGTGAAACCCTGTCTCTACTAAAAATACAAAAAATTAGCCAGGCGTGGTGGCAGGCGCCTGTAATCCCAGCTACTCCAGAGGCTGAGGCAGGAGAATCCATTGAATTTGGAGGGTGGAGGTTGCAGTGAGCTGAGATCTCGCCACTGCCCTCCAGCCTGGGTGACAGAGTGAGACTCTGTCTCAAAAACAAAACAAAACAAAACAAACAAAAAAAAAACCGATGTTTTCTCATGCTCTTTAGTATTCGCCATTGTGTTTTATACTTAGCTGGGTCTCAATTATTTGTTCAGTTTTCTCAACTTTTGTTAGAAGCATGATATATAGATATATATATTTGGTTTATTTTATCTGCTAGTTGGTACTGAGTTCTTTTGTTGGACCTTTCTCTACTGAGTACCTACTAGAATGTGGGTGGGTCCCCTGTCCTTGTCTTAATTTCATCTGCCCTCAGGTTATAGTGCTTTTTAGTGCTTTCTTGAGGCAGTATAAGCCAGAGAATACTTGACCCTAGGAGGGTCGCTTCTGGTTGTCTCTTTCTTGAGGAAATCTTAAAACTAATAAAAAGAAAAAGAAATGCTATGCATAATGATTAGCATTTTCAAAGGTGAGTGATAGGAAGTTTTAACATTTTGTAACTGCAACTAGAGAAAGGCCTGCCTGCTGTCTTTTTTTTTTTTTCCCTGCCCAGTTTTTCACTTCTCTTTCAAATTCAGCAACCATTAAAATACAGCATTTGATTTAGGTTATTGTAGACATCAAAAAGAGAAAACCCAGTTAATTTTTTATGTTTTCTTTTATGTTCAAAGAGAAAAACCAGTTAATTTATGTTTTCTTCCAGCCTTTTTTTTTTTTTGTACAAGTATTTGTATTTGTATTTTTTTTTTGAGACAGCATCTCACTCTGTTACCCAGGCTGGAGTGCAGTGGCTCGATCATGGCTCACTGCCGCCTCCACCTCCTGGGCTCAATCGATCCTCCTATCTCAGCCTCTGAGTAGCTGGGACTACAGGCATGCACCATCATGTCTGGCTAATAATTTTATTTTTTGTAAAGACAGGGTCTCACTTTTTTTTGCCCAGGCTGGTCTTGATTTCTTGGGCTCAAGCGATCCTCCTGGGATTGCAGACCTGAGCCACTGTACCCTGGGGTTTTTCATTAAAACAAACAAAAAAAAGCCCTTCTTAATGAGGAGATATTATGCGCTAGTTATCATGCAAAATTTTATTGGGTTGGGGTGCCTTTCTCTTTGCTTGGAATGCCCTCCTTTCCCTTTCTGTCTTATGAACTTTTCATATATTTTTCAAGGGTGAAACTGGACATGAACCCTTAAACCTCCAGGCAAAATTAGGTGTACCTTACTTCTTTGCTTCCTTAGTTCTCTGTACTGACCTCTGGGCACTTGCAGCTTAATTTGTTTCTATTTACTGTTTTGTTTGCTCCTCTAAGACTATGGGTTCCCTTAGGGCAGCAATTTAATCTTCTTTCCATTGCTTTCCTATACTTTAAATGGCTGAATGAATGCATGAGTGGATGACTGTCTTTGTCCTAACCAAACTTTAGGAGATAGTTATCATTACTGTTTTACAGATGAGGAAGTTCAGGCTCAGAGAGGCTAAGAAACTTTGCCTAAGGTCATATAAGTAGTAACTGGGGATGCTGCAAAGATTCAAATCAGTCCCTCTGCTGGATCATACTGCCAGAAAAGAGTAACAGCTAGTAAATTTTAGAGCCTGAATAATCCAGGCTCTCAGACTTCAAAGTACCCTGTTATCTCTGTAGTACACTTACATTGATGTAAAGCTTTGCTGTATTTTTCAAAATCCATTTTGTTTTCTGTCCCTAAAGAGCAAAAGATTACATGACTAACTTTTGTATATGCCTGTTCTGTCCTCTAAATCAATCAATCAATCAATCAATCCCAGGCAAAATGTTACATTTTACTTTTTGAGCATGCAATCCCAGTTTGCTTCTTCATTTAACTTCTGTAGCCATGGTCTTGGAAAACAAGTAGCATATTCTCTGCTGTATTTGTTTTTTAGAGTTACTTGTCTGATACTATTATTTTTAAAAGCCAGGGTAAACAAGTATTTTTGGTGTTTGAAACTTAGTATTTCGAATGTAGCTCCTGGTGCAGTCCTGGCCTCCTGAGATTCGCTACCTTTTACATTTTATTCAGTGCCCGGCTGGATTTCTTTTAACTAATTATGATGAATAGTATCGTCTCCGTGGGTTTTCTAGTTTTCTCAGTTGTCATAATGATTCTGAAGTATGGTAATTCAGTTATTAGATTTGCTCTTTAGGTCAGCCAGTCTAACTATCAAGAAGGTTTATAATCTAGGGTTAATTTAATGTGTTTCAGTTTATTCAGATTTACAGTTTTCATTGCTTTGCAGCTTTGTGTTAATGATTTCTATCATTATAATTTTTCAACTGCCTTAAGAGGACAGTAGTAGAAAGAGCAGTGGGCAGAGAAACCCAGATTCCTGTCTTGTTTTATTGTAACAATTGGACAAGGCACTTTACTTCTGGATCTGTTTTCTCTTCTGTAAGGTGTGGGGTTAGGTTGATTATACATAGGGATCCTTACGTTTCAGAGATTCCATAATTTAACTTTTAGAGCTGTTTTATAGAATAATATAGAAGTTTGAATTATACTCTTAACAAAAACCTTTTTTGGTAGAGATGGAGGTCTCACTATGTTGCCCAGGATGGTGTTGAACTCCTGGTCTCAAGTGATCCTCCCGCCTCTGTCTCTCAAGTGCTGAGATTACAGGCGTGAGCCACCACACCTGGCCTCGTATTATACTTTTTTTTTTTTTTCCGTATTATACACTTAAACTTTGTTTATAGAGAATGTTTTTCTTCTGCAGGCCTCAGAGCACTTAACTGTTCCGAGTCAGCCATTATATTCCGGAGAGATAAATGTAGTTAAATGACTGAAATTAGAATGTTTGAGCTTTAAACAAAAAGAGTGGTTTATAATATTAAGACATGAATTTTATAGGCTATAACAATATAGATTTATTTAAAAATGTAAAAAAAAACTATTCAGGGTAGGTAAGAGTTCTTATTCTGAAAAGATCACCTTTAAAAAGTTCCAGCTTTAATGAAAAGCAAATAGATTCAAGTAAGCAGTTAACTACCCTTATAAGACCTAAAGTTTGATTTAGAAGAAACGTTTTAAGAACTGTATCGATATAGTTTGGAAGCCTGCTAATGTGGTTTGAAGGAGAAACTAGCATGTTTAAACTCAAAAGATTGTTATTGCCATTATTTTGATCTAATCTGTTTCTCTAGTGTTACAATCATATTTTATTTATTTATTTGTTTATTTAATTTATTTTTTTGAGGCGGAGTCTCACTCTGTCGCCCAGTCTGGAGTGCAGTGGCGTGATCTCGGCTCACTGCAACCTCTGCCTCCTGGGTTCAAGTGATTCTCCTGCCTCAGCCTCCCGAGGAGCTGGGACTGCAGGCGCCCACAGCCATGCCCAGCTAATTTTTTTGTATTTTTAGTAGAGACGGGGTTTCACCGTGTTTGCCAGGATGGTCTCGATCTTCTGACCCCGTGATCCACCCGCCTCGGCCTCCCAAAGTGCTGAGATGACAGGCGTGAGCCACTGCACCTGGCCATATAATCAAATTTTTATTGATTTTAGAGAAAAGGACTTTTTCAATGTAACTGCTTAGAAATCGAGCAATTTTCTATTGTACAGAGTGAAAGTCAAACTTGTTTATTGTACAAGTCTTTAAAGGGATAGTTAGGAGTAAGTTGTATTTGCTGAATATATGGACCTCATTTGTAACCATTAATGATTCTGTATTTTTGAATTATTACTGAGTAATTGATAAAACTTTTTATATAATTAGCTGAAAACCAAACATCATTGTTTCTATACAATGAAATAGCCAGGGAGCTTAAGATATCAGTTTAAGATGTAACTCCAACAAATTTTCTTTTCTATAGGAGGGTAACTCTAAAAATTCTAATTATAGAACTCCCATTTTCTGGATTGTATATGCTAAATATGTTGTATTTCTAGGGTAGTTAAGTGAAGTTTTTATGTAACAACTGAATATCTTGAGTTGGTCCAGAGGATTAAAAAAAATAATTACCAGTAAAGATGTCAACAATTACTCTATGTAAAAGCCCTCTTACAGCATTTACTTGATGAAAAAATAATGGCTGATAGCAGAAGCCCAGTTTATCTAAGACAGTTTTGGGAAAAAAGGCATAAGCTGTTATAGTTGTTAATATGCAGCACCTTAAGACTTTTTTTCCAGATACATATTTTAAGGGTACTGATTATATTTGCATGTAGTCATATTTAGGAAATGCCTTAATGTGCGGGGTATGAATTATAAACTAGGATTTTAGGATATCACTCTGTAGATGATAGGAAATGACTTATTCTTATTTTTATTTTTATTTTTTGTAGAGATGAGGGTGGTGCTATTTTTACCAGGCTAGTCTCGAACTCCTAGCTTCAAGCAATCCTCCCTCCTTGGCCTCCCAAAGTATTGGGATTACAGGCATGAGCCATCGTTCCTAGCCATGAAGTATTTTTTAGATTGAATCATCAGCTGCATTGACTTTAATATTACCTCTATATTTTTCTGAAACATAGCTCTGTATAGTTGTTTGCTTGGAAGAAAAACTAAAGATATGAGAATTAATGGAAACAATTTACTTAATCCTCTGTCCTGATGCATAAACTAAACCCTGGAGATGCAAATCTGAAATAATCTGATTACCATTCTTCGGGAGCATCATGACAGTTGCACAGGCTTCAATTATTTTGGTAGATTCAAATTGTTTTTTGAAGGAACTTACCAAAGATATATAGCAGAATATAATTTAAAACAGAAATAATCACAGGTGATTCACTTATGTTACCAGAATTCTGAATACACGTTGGACTGCGGTTCTTTGACCTGTGTTTCCTAGGAAAACAAAAAAGGCAACCTGATACGAGAATTTGAGATTTTTCCTCCAGGAATTCTTACAATAACATTGATTAGGTCGGGCGCGGTGGCTCATGCCTGTAATCCCAGCACTTTGGGAGGCTGAGGCGGGTGGATCACGAGGTCAGGAGTTCGAGACCAGCCTGGCCAACATGGTGAAACCCCGTCTCTACTAAAAATACAGAAATTAGCTGGACATGGTGACTTGCGCCTGTAATCCCAGCTACTCGGGAGGCTGAGGCAAGGAGAATCACTTGAACCCAGGAGGCGGAGGTTGCCATGAGCCAAGATCGTGAGCCAAGATCGTGCCACTGCATTCTAGCCTGGGTGACAGAGCGAGATTCTGACTCAAAAAAACAAAAACAAAAACATTGATTATAGTTAGACTTTACTTTGATTTTTATTCATTTATTCAACAAATATTTATTTAGTCCTGCTTTATGCCCAGCACTTTTTTGGGTGCTAGGAATACAGCATTGAAGAAAACACACAAAATATCTTCTCTCATGGTGATCACCAGAGATGATTTAGAAAATTATTCTTTTGTGTTTTATTGTTGTTCTTTGTTTTTGGAGACAGGGTCACCCAGGGGCTGGAGTGCAGTGACATGAACACAGTTCACTGCAGCCTTGACCTCGTGGGCTCAAGCAATCCTCCCACTGCAATCTCCTGAGTAGCTGGGACTACAGGCATGCCACCATGCCCGGCTAACTTTTTTTGTTGTTGTTCTTTTTTTTTTTTCACTTATTTTCATTCGGAGCCATAAGTTTTACATTTTTTTGTAGGGATGAGATCTCACTATGTTGCCCGGGCTGATCTCGAACTGCAGGGCTCAAGTGATTCTCCTACCTTTGCCTCCCAAAGTGCTGGGATTACAGGCATGAGCTACCGTTCCCAGCCTATTGTTGTTCTTGATTCACCTGGTGGTAATACTATTGATGTGTGTCCTATTCAATGGCATATATATACACACACACATATATGTATATGTATACATACATATACATATATACACATACATGTATAGATACACGTAGGTATCTATACATATAAACATGCGTATACATGTATATATACATATATGTGTATATATGCCACTGAATATATATACATATATGTATATATGTGTGTATACACGTGTGTGTGTGTGTGTGTGTGTACACAATTATAGCACTTATAAAAATTGACATTATAGCCAGAAGTAGATTTTAGGACCTATTTCAAGATGAGGATGTAGATGTTCACTTTATCTAAAGATTTTTAATATTCTGGTTTTTCTTTTTACTGTTTTAACAAGTATTTATGAAACACCTCAGGGATTTGTACATTAGCTTAGATTAAAAATGCAACACGATTTTTGTTGTTTTATAGTTTCATTCTTATCTATATATGGTATCTAATGTCCAGAATTTTACTTGTTTTTTTAAAAACAAGTTTTTGTTTCAAGGAATTTTGGCTACATAGCTATTTAAAGCATAGTATTTATAACATTGTTAGTTTTATACCCTTTTGGAAACAAATTAACTTTAATAGGAAAAATAGTTTTGCTTTATTGGTTGTTGGTTTGGTGCAAGTAATACCTTTCACTTGTATTCTTATCATTTGTATAGAATCTAGGTCTTCTGATTTTGGATCAGTTCGTCACTACTGAATGAATCAAGTAATAGAGAGTTTACTCATTACCTGTGTGCTTTTTTGATTTTGGCATGTTAGTTGCTTTGTAATACTTATTTCATAAGATTAACAGCTAAGCAAATGACTTGATCAAGACATTTAAATGTATATTAGAGTGCCATGCCATGTAAATGTTGTCATATCATTTAAATGTGCTTATTTTGTGACTGTTTCTTAAATTTGGTCAATTATTAAATATTTAAAAATTTCTCTTCCTGATTCCATATGTATATGGAATATATATATGGAAAATATGTATCTATGCACACATATATATATATATATATATATATATATATTTTTTTTTTTTTGAGTTGAGGTCTCTCTCTCTCACCCAGGCTGGAGTGTGGTGGTGCAATCTCGGCTCACTGCAACCTCTGCCTCTGGGGCTCAAGTGATCCTTTCACCTCAGCCTCCCGAATAGCTGAGACTACAGATGCAGCCACCATACCCAGCTAATTTTTGTATTTTTTATAGAGATGGGGTTTTGTTGTGTGGCCCAGGCTGGTATCAAACTCCTGGGCTCAAGCCATCCGCCTGCCTCGGCCTCTAAAAGTGCTGGGATTATCTGCCTGAGCTACTGTACCCGGCTCTGATTCCATATTTTATTTATTTATTTACTTTTAATTTCTTTTTTTGAGTCAGAGTCTCGCTGTGTTGCCCAGACGGGAGTGCGGTGGCACAATCCTGGCTCTCTGCAACTTCCACATCCTGGGTTCAAGTGATTCTCCTGCCTCAGCCTCCTGAGTAACTGGGATTACAGGCGTGCAGCACCACGCTTGGCTAATTTTGTATTTTTAGTAGAGATGGGGTTTCACCATGTTGGCCAGGCTGGTCTCCAATTTCTGACCTCAAGTGATCCACCTGCCTCAGCCTCCCAAAGTTTTGGGATTACAGGCGTGAGCCATCGCACCCAGGCCTGATTCCATATTTTAAATCTGTACTTTGCTCTATAATGGAACAGTTTAGTAGTGGAATAGATTTATATTTTTAAACCAAATAAATGTGTTTTTCCTGTGTTTTATTTATACTTTTTTAGGTGGCAGCAAATGCACACATTCCTCCAGACTACCTCCTTAAAATTTGTGAGAGAATTGGTCCTTTACTAGATAAAGAGATCCCTCAGAGTGTTCCTGGGGTACAGACATTATTAGGTGTTGGTCGGCAGTCTCTGCTACGGGATGCCAAAGGTGAGATTTTCAGAATTTAGGACTCCGATATCAGAGGAAGGAGTGGAGAGTAGCTTATTTTTAGGTTGAGTAAATGTTCCCATGCTTTTCTAAATACTAGTTTTTCTTATCTTGCCAATGTTGTTTTTGTTTTCTTAGTGTACAAGTAAATTTTTAGAGACCTAAAAAGGAGTCCTTTTATGTAAAAGTGAATATATATAGGTAAAGAATATAAAATACCTTTGTAATCATGGAATAGAGATCTCAAAGATTGCTGCTTTAATACAGTATAAATACTTACAGTATTCTTTCATTATAATGTTCTTACTCTTTATTAGTTTTGATAATGTCATCCTAATGATATTGTGCTTTTCGTAACAGGTAAATCAAAATTATATGTACAATTTTAATATTTGAACATATTTAAGCAAAAATATCAACCCATCAGTAATTTTTTGAGACTGAGTCTTGCTCTGTCACCAGGCTGGAGTGCAGTGGTGCGATCTCGGCTCACTGCAACCTCCACCTCCCAGGTTCAAGCAGTTCTCCTGCCTCAGCCTCCCAAGTAGCTGGGACTACAGGTGTGTGCCACCTCGCCCAGCTAATTTTTGTCTTTTTAGTAGAGATAGGGTTTCACCCTGTTGGCCAGGATGGTCTCGATCTCTTGACCTTGTGATCCGCCTGCCTCAGCCTCCCAAAGTGCTGGGATTACAGGTGTAAACCACTGTGCCTGGCCTCAGTAATTGTTAAATAAGCTTTTCTACTCTGCTAATTTTCAGTGTTTTACAGATTTTTCCCAAGTTTTACCTGGAACCTCAATATGTCAAACATATAAAGTGGTATTTGATAAACATAAAAATGTAAAATTAGGCATTAAAGATGCCTATTGGAGTAATAAATACTTAAGGTCTAGCAGCCCATTTATTTCTATGTTTTGTTTAATTAGCATACTATTTTTAAAAATCCTAATTCTCCAAGATAAACTGTTGTGTAATGATACCAGATTTTAAGCATCTCATTTTATAATTTAAGGAAATTCTTAATTGAGTTTATTTGGAAGCTTTCAAGAGAGCTTTTGTCTTTTTGTTTTAAAGCCAAGTTATTAGTAATATTTAATATTTCCTTACATTTTTTGACTTAAACATGAAAGAGAAAAAAACACAGCTATTTATAATCAGTTACCATCTGATATGCAGTGCTGTTATCTGTTATGGCACAACTGGCAAGTATTTCATAATACGAGCATGTACCCAAGTATAAATATGCCTGAATTTTCCCTAGCATACTTGTGCTATAGTTATATCCTTGCTTATACGGTTTTATATGAATAGACGTGTAAGCCTAAAGATCAAGAAGAACTGATGTAAACTGATGTAAGCTTATTAATCTGTGACATATTTATATAAGATTCAAATATGTGCATTAAAAAAGCTTTAGTTCAAGACTAGCTTAGAAATAAAATATCCAGATGATATGTTTAAGGTGTTGGGTGTTTACCAGTTATAAATTTAGTTTATAACGTGTTCAAATATGTGCCTATTATTTTTATTTTGGTTTAATAATTGAAAATGTATTCCAACAAATGAAATTAAAATCAGACATTTGCTTCTGAGACATGGTTAAAAAAAAAAAACTGCTCTATTCCTTAGCAACCTTTGTTCTTTTTATATAGACTGTAAGAGTACACTATGGAATGGGTCTGCTTTTGCGGCTCTGCATAGAGGCAGACCTCCAGAACTACCTGTAAATTATGTGAAACCTCCAAATGTGGGTGAGTAATACACCTGTGTGTTATAAACAGATTGTTGATTCTTTCCTTCCTGAACTCATTAGGAAGACAAAAATAGGTACCAAAATTAAATTTGAAGCATAAACAAACTGTTTACATTCCTGAGGAGTTTCATGGCTAGTCCAGATTTTTTAAACATTTTTACTTAAAGCAAATATAATGTTTTATAAAAGGTGATCTTTGTTTTCTTTATTTCATTTCACTTCACTTCTTTCTTAGCAGAAACTTTTTTTTTAATATGGTATAGACGTTTTTAGCCGTATGGTTGTCTATTTACATGTCTATATGCTGAGTTTCCCAAACAAAAGTACATTATTTATATGTGTTGTTTTCCAAAATTATAATGATGTTATACATTTTTATATGTCTGTATTAAGACAAAAAGTCACCTTTCTTGGTTCCAGTTTAATGAAATTCACGTCTCATTCAAATTATTCTTGGGACATCTCTGGCCAGACCATTATGAAGAAATACTAGTAGTGGTTCCCAAAGAGATCTAGATACAAAACTATTTATATTAAAGTTCGCCCTCACAAAGTATGTGCAAAACCAAGGTGCTGGGTGAGTAATTGCTCCTCTGCTCCATTACTTTCTCGCTCTTCTAAAAAATTACGTTATTTTATATATAGTGCCTACAGAATATGCCTAAAATTTGAAAGGGATGAATTTCAGATAGAAAAATATGAATACTTTTTTAAAAGGAATACTTCTTATACATTAAGCTTATGTAGTTTATCCTCAGAGGTTAAGTAAATTGAAGCTAGAAATATTTCTTAAGATATATTTAGACAAAATCATTGATTAGACATACATAGGACTTATTCAGGGAAATTGGATACTCTGAAGTATATTGCTAAAAATACTCTTCCATAGCCTGGAGGTTACTTGGAAAAGTTGAGTCTCATTGAACATGGTATTGCTAACTTTTTTTTTTTTCCTTTCAAGAGTTGTTTGTTTATCCACCAGAATTTTCCAGTGTTCACTTTCCCTTAAAGCTTTAGTCATAATTAATATATTGAATTGAGATAACTTTTGTTATTCATGCATATACTTATTTTCAAAATACGGTATTTTTAGCTATACTGTCAACATTATTTTCTAGTATGTTATGCTTTTCATGGGTCACATGTGAAATGCTGAAGAGCAACCATTACAATATTAGATTTACAGGCTTTCTTTATCCCTTCTTCCCTTCTCTCGCCTTTTTTTTCTTTTAACTAAGCATATACTTTCAAACTTCTGCTGGTTTTGTAAAATAAACTCTTTACACTCATTTGAATCCGTTTGTTCTTTTAGTAATTGCTTAGGAATTGTCATGGCCCTGGCATTGATGCTTTTAAATTCATTTTAAATCTGGCATGTTATTTGGGGAGGCGCTTTTAGAACAGAGGCAATTCGACCATGATGTATTTTCTTGTAGTACCTGGTACTCAAGATGCCTAAGTTTAAGTTATTTAGAATTCAAAGCCTGACAAAAACTAAGATGGATATGAAATCTTTCCAGTTTGTGACTTGAGGCAGTTTTCTCTTTGTGGGTCATAGTTCTCTATAGCTACTTTCAAATCAATCAGTTTTATAGGTTGCCAATCTAAACAAAACTTAATCACGAAGGTATATCTTTTTTTTTTTTTTTTTGAGACAGAGTCTCACTTTTGTCTCTTGTCACTCAGGCTAGAGTGCAGCGGCATGATCTCTGCTCACTGCAACCTCCCCCCCTCCCTCGTTCAAGCGATTCTTCTGCCTCAGCCCCCTGAGTAGCTGGGATTACAGGCATGCACCACCACACCCGACTAATTTTTGTATTTTGTATTTTTAGTAGAGATGGGGCTTCATCATGATGGCCAGGCTGGTCTTGAACTCCTGGCCTCAAGTGATCCACCCGCCTTGGTCTCCCAGAGTGCTGGGATTATGGGTGTGAGTCACTGCGCCTGTCTGGTATATCCTCTCGAAAGTTCTGTTGAATCTTAGGACTATAAAGAATTGACACTGTTTTTTGGAAAAAAAAAAAAAAAAAAAAAAGGAGTTCCATGGTCAAGTAAATGTGGCAAACAGCTTTTTAAAAATGGGGAAATGTTGAATGAATGGAGGACTTTTCATAGCTTTTTATATGTTAAAATGCATTGCTCACCTTATAGGGAGCATTTCCCAAGTAATTTAAGCATGGAAACTCTTTCCAGAATATCTGTTATGATCCTGGAAACAGATCTAAAGATCCTGTAAGTTCCTGGGAACAGATTTGGGGAACTTGGTTGTAAACCCTTCTGTTTGCAGCAGAGAAACCCAAAGCTCAGAGAAGTTATTTGATTGGCCTAAGTTACATTGCTTGTCTTCTAAATAGACTATCTATCATATTCATGGTCAGATGTCACCATATTTTCTTGGTATGACAGATTTATACCTAGAGAGCTCCAAAGATAGAGTATTAGCTGTGGTACTTTTTTTAAGTCAACCGTATTAGGATATTATTGACATAAAAGGTTGTCTTTTTAAGTGTGCAGTTGAATAAGTTTTGACAAATTGTATACATTTTTGTGTAACCACCACCACAATAAAAATATGGAATATTTTTATCAGCCTCAGTATTGTTTGCTCAACCCCTGGAAACCACTAATCTTTCTGTGACTGACTGTACTTCACGTTATTTAAAATGTCATCTAAATTAAATCAGGTAGTAAGTGGCATTTTGTGTCTGTCTGATTTCACTTAGACCAGTGCTTTTCAAATTCATGCATGTCATTTCATGTGTCAGTAGTTCATTTCTTTTTATTGCCAAGTAGTATTCCATTCTATGAATTTACCATAATCTGTTCAATAATTTTGCCTATTATGGATAAAGCTATTATAAATATTCATGTACAGGTCTTTGCATGAATATCTTTCTTCATTTCTTTGGGTAAATAAATATCTAGGTAGTACAGTTGTTGGATCATATGTTAAATACAACTTTAACTTTATAAGAAACTGCCGAACTGTTGTGAAAGTAGCTATTATATGTTGTATTCCCACCAGCAATATATGAGATTTCCAGTTGTCCCACATTCTCACCAGCTTCTGATACTGTCAGTTGATATCTTTTCATGTGCGTATTTGCCAGTATGTAGATCTTTAGTGAAGTATTCACCCATTTTTTAAATTGAGTTGTTTGCGTTTTTTTATTACTGAGTTTTGAGAGTTCTTTATATATTTTGGGTGCAAATCCTTTGTATTTTGCAAATATTTTCTCTCAGTGTGCGGTTGTCTCCTCCCCTCTCCCCCCTCCCATCTTTTTAAATTGAGATGGGGTCTAGCTTTGTTGCCCAGGCTGGTCTCAAACTCCTGGGCTGAAGCAATCACCTGCCTCGGCCTCCCCCTGGGATTATAGGCATGAGCCACTCTCCCTGGCCCTATTTTATTACTAGTGTCTTTATTTATTTATTTATTTTTGAGACGGAGTCTCGCTCTGTCTCCTAGGCTGGAGTGCAGTGGCACAATCTCAGGCTCACTGCAAGCTCCGCCTCCCGGGTTCACACCATTCTCCTGCCTCAGCCTCCTGAGTAGCTGGGACTACAAGCGCCCGCCACCACGCCCGGCTAATTTTTTGTATTTTTAGTAGAGACGGGGTTCCACCATGTTAGCCAGGATGGTCTCGATCTCCTGACCTCGTGATCCACCCACCTTGGTCTCCCAAAGTGCTGAGATTACAGGCGTAAGCCACTGCACCTGGCCTACCAGTGTCTTTCAAAGAACAGAAATTTTTGCTGAAGTCTAATTTGTCAGTTTTGTCTTTAAGATTGTACTTTTTGTGTTCAAATAAATCTTTGCCTAACTCATGCTCACAGAGATTTTCTCTTATATTCTGGAAGTTTTATAGTTTTGTTGTATATTTAGATTTTTGATCATTTTAATTTTTATATCAGGTGTGTGGTTTAGATTGAATTCATTTTTTTTTTTTTGCATATGGGTGTCTAATTCCAGTATCATTTGTTGAAAAGGTCATCCTTTTCCCCATTGGATTATCGTGGCACATTTGTCAAAAATCATTTAACCATATATGTTATGAGTCTTTCTGGACTTTATGCTATCTGAGTCTTCCAACTTTGCTCTCATTTTCAAAAAAATTGTTTTGGCTTTTCTGTTCCTTAGGATTTCCACCTAAATTTTAGAATCAGCTTCTCAGTTTCCCCCCCAAAAAAGGTACTGGGTTTTTGCTTGGGATTGCACTGAATGTATAGAGACATTTTAGAATAACTGACATCTTGACAGCATTGAGCCTTCTAATCCAGGAACGTAGTATATCTCTCTATTTTTGTAAATCTTTAATTTCTCATAGCAGCGTTTTGTAGTTTTCAGTGTTCAGGTCTTAACACATCTATTCTGAAAATTTTCCCTAAGGATTTTATGGTTTTTATACAGTTTTAAATTGTATTTTTAAGATTTTTGATGTTCAGTTTGTTGCTAGTAGATAGAAATGTTTTTTTCTTTTTGTTTTGTTTTGTTTTTCTGTATATTGACCTCAGTACATTTACTTACTAGATTTAATGACTTTTTTTCCTTGAGATTCTTTGGGATTCTTTACATAGATAATCCTGTTGTCTGCAAATAAAGACAGGTTTACTTTTTCCTTTCTGATTTTGTGTGCCTTCTATTTCTTTTTCTTAAATTATTGAGCTGCTAGTGCCTTTACTACAATGGTGGATTAGGCCGGGCGTGGTGGCTCGGATTAGGCCGAGCACAATGGTGGATTAGGCCGGGCGTGGTGGCTTACGCCTGTAATTCCAGCACTTTGGGAGGCTGAGATGGGCACATCAGGTCAGGAGTTTGAGACCAGGTTGGCTAACATGGTGAAACCCCCTCTCTACTAAAAATATAAAAATTAGCTGGGCTTGGTGGTGCACGCCTGTAATCCTAGCTATTTGGGAGGCTGAGGCAGGAGAATTGCTTGAACCTTGGAGGTGGAGGTCGCTGTGAGCCAAAATTGCACGACTGACTGCATTCCAGCCTGGGCAACAGAGCAAGACCCCATATATATATGGGCAAATTAAAAGGGTGAGAGTGTACAAGTTTGCCTTATTCCTGATCATAGGGTGAAAACAGATCCTCTTTCACCATTAAGTATAATGATAAATGCCTTTTTTTCAGTTTGAGGATGTTCCCTTCTCTTCCCACTATGCATAGAATTTGTATAATAAATGGACATGTCCCTCTTTTCATTCTGCCCATTATATTTGGAATTACATCAGTAATTTTTCAGGGCATATTTTAACTGGTATTTTATATAAAACAGTGCCACCCAGTAGAACCTTCTGTGACAATGGAGATGATTGCAACTGAGAAATTAAATATTTATTTTATTTAATTTTAAGTAATTTGACATTCAGCAACCACATGTGGCTAGTGGCCACTATATTGGATAGTGTAGATCTAGAATAATATGGGAACAGGTAAGCTACTCTGGATAGGTGCATAATTTGATAATTAATTTACTTATTTTACAAATGTGATTTTCTTTTTTCTTCTTTTGAGACAGAGTCTTGCACTGTCGCCTAGGCTGGAGTGCAGTGGTGCTATCTTGGCTCACTGCAACCCCCACTTCTGGGTTCAAGTGATTCTCCTGCCTCAGCCTCCCAAGTAACTGGGATTACAGGCGCCCACCACCATGCCTGGCTAACTTTTTTGTGTTTTTAGTAGAGACAGGGTTTTGCCATGTTGGCTAGGCTGGTCTCAAACTCCAGATCCCAGGTCATCTGCCTGCCTTGGCCTCCCAAAGTGCTAGGATTATAGGTGTGAACTACTGCGCCTGGCCTGATTTTTAAGTTTCCTGTTTTTATCCTTAGAAACTACTTTTAGCTGTTCATATCTTGATTTTAGTGACTCACTTTAAAGATCGAATTGTGCCAGTTCTTTTCTATGAAAGTTTTACAACAGACTTTGGCCAAAAACAGTAAAATTCTGACCTTATCTGGACTTTGCACTATGTTGGAGTATTTATTCAAATGTTCCCGTCGTTCGTATAGTTAATCAACAAAGTTATTTAGTAATTTAATGAAATGAAGGTAAGGGAGCATAAGGAAGGAATTTGAGTTAATTCCCAGATTCTATTCTCCACACTAACTACTGTAACACTTTAAAATACATGCGTGCTTGCATTTACCAAGGGTGAATTTCTAGATTTCTTATGGCAAGAGCAAAAATATCTGTGATATTTACGTTATTTTAGTTCTAAGTGCCAGTCATGCCATTTCATTAGCTGTATGCTTGACTAATCAAATTGGTTTTGTATTGTACCAAAATTAAATCAGAAGAAGAAAATTGAGCTAAATTCAAAATAGTATTAATACTTAATACCACTCAAGGAAATTCTGAGGCATATGTAATTAATATTTATGGTATTGTTTGAGGTCTTACACTATCACCTATTATTATTTCTTCATCATTTTAAAGATTAATACTCATTTTAGGAACTTTGCCATAGTTACACTAGAATTTGAAGTTAAAATTTCACACAAACAGTTCTGCTGCTGAGCTGGCTTGTGAGTACAGAAGTAGTTTTAAAAGTATGTTTTAGTTCAACCATGGTGGAAGACTGTGTGATGATTCCTCAAGGTTCTAGAACCAGAAATACCATTTGACCCAGTAATCCCATTTCTGGTTATATACCCAAAGGAATATAAATTATTCTATTTTAAAAACACAGGCACACATATGTTTATTGCAGCACTATTCACAATAGCAAAGATATGGAACCAACCCAAATGCCCATCAATGATAGGCAGGATAAAGAAAAGGTACATATACACCATGGAATACTATGCAGCCATATAAAAGGAATTGGATCACGTCCTTTGCAGGGACATGGATGAAGCTGGAAGCCATCATCCTCAGCAAACTAACACAGGAACAGAAAACCAAACACTGCATGTTCTCACTCATAAGTGGGAGCTGAACAGTGAGAACATATGGACACAGGGTGGGGGAACAACACACACCAGGGCCTCTTGTGGGGGTGAGGGAAGGGAAAGCATCAGGAGAAATAGCTAATGCATGTGGGACTCAATACCTAGGTGACGGGTTAAGTGCAGCAAACCACCATGGTACGTATTTACCTATGTAACAAACCTGCACGTTCTGCACATGTATCCCAGAACTTAAAATAAAAAAAAAAAGTGTGTTTAATGTTTATTTGAAGAACTAGTATTATTGATATTATCCATCATGGTAACAATTTTAGGAATTTTCCTAATTATCATAATCTAAACAATTTTTATAAAATTACCTAGAAATGGTAGCAGGATGACTCATTCATTTGAGACTGATAATCAATTTCTAGTTTTTATAGGTACATAGTAGATCTGTATATTTGTTGAGTATGTGAGATATTTTGTACAGGGATACAATGTGTAATAATCACCTGAAGGTAAATGAGGTGCCCATCACCTCAAGCATTTAGCCTTTCTTTGTGTTATACAGACATTCCAATTACATTTTTAGTTACTTAAAAATGTACAATAAATTATTGACTTAATCATCCTGTTGTACTATCAAATACTAGATCTTACTCATTCTATCTAACTATATTTTTTTACCCATTAACCATCCCCACTTTCCCCCTCTTTGCCACTATCCTTCCCAGCCTCTGGTAACCATCACTCTGCTATTTCCATGAGTTTAATTGTTTTAATTTTTAGCTCCTACAAATGAGTGAGAACATGTAAAGTTTGTCTTTCTGTGCTTGACTTATTTCACTTAATATAACGTTCTCCAGTTCTATCCATGTTGTTATAAATGACAGGATCTCATTCTTTTTTATGTCTGAATAGTACTCCATTGTGTATAAATACCACATTTTCTTTGTCTAGTTGTCTGGTGATGGATACTTAGATTACTTCAAAATCTTGGCTACTATGAATAGTACTGCAGTAGACATGGGAGTGCAGATATCTCTTCAGTATACTGTTTTGCTTTCTTTCGGGTATATACCTAGCATTAGGATCACTGAATTATATGGTAGTCCTATTTTTAGTTTTTTGAGGAGCTTCCATCCTGTTAACCATAGTGGCTATACTGATTTACATTTCCACCAAGAGTGTACAAGGGTTCCCTTTTCTCCAAAACCTCACCAGCATTTATTATTGCATGTCATATATATATATATATATATATATTTTTTTTTTATTATTATACTTTAGGTTTTAGGGTACATGTGCACAATGTGCAGGTTTGTTATATATGTATCCATGTGCCATGTTGATTTCCTGCACCCATTAACTCGTCATTTAGCATTAGGTATATCTCCTAATGCTGTCCCTCCCCCCTCCCCCAACCCCACAACAGTCCCTGGAATGTGATGTTCCCCTTCCTGTGTCCATGAGTTCTCATTGTTCAATTCCCACCTATGAGTGAGAACATGCGGTGTTTGGTTTTTTGTCCTTGCGATAGTTTACTGAGAATGATGTTTTCCAGTTTCATCCATGTCCCTACAAAGGACACGAACTCATCATTTTTTATGGCTGCATAGTATTCCATGGTGTATATGTGCCACATTTTCTTAATCCAGTCTATCGTTGTTGGACATTTGGGTTGGTTCCAAGTCTTTGCTATTGTGAATAGTGCCGCAATAAACATACGTGTGCATGTGTCTTTATAGCAGCATGATTTATAGTCCTTTGGGTATATACCCAGTAATGGGATGGCTGGGTCAAATGGTATTTCTAGTTCTAGATCCCTGAGGAATAGCCACACTGACTTCCACAATGGTTGAACTAGTTTACAGTCCCACCAACAGTGTAAAAGTGTTCCTATTTCTCCACATCCTCTCCAGCACCTGTTGTTTCCTGACTTTTTAATGATGGCCATTCTAACTGGTGTGAGATGGTATCTCATTGTGGTTTTGATTTGCATTTCTCTGATGGCCAGTGATGATGAGCATTTCTTCATGTGTCTGTTGGCTGCATAAATGTCTTCTTTTGAGAAGTGTCTGTTCATGTCCTTTGCCCACCTTTTGATGGGGTTGTTTGTTTTTTTCTTGTAAATTTGTTTGAGTTCATTGTAGATTCTGGATATTAGCCCTTTGTCAGATGAGTAGGTTGCAAAAATTTTCTCCCATTCTGTAGGTTGCCTGTCCACTCTGATGGTAGTTTCTTTTGCTGTGCAGAAGCTCTTTAGTTTAATTAGATCCCATTTGTCAATTTTGGCTTTTGTTGCCATTGCTTTTGGTGTTTTAGACATGAAGTCCTTGCCCACGCCTATGTCCTGAATGGTATTGCCTAGGTTTTCTTGTAGGATTTTAATGGTTTTTGGTCTAACATTTAAGTCTTTAATCCATCTTGAATTAATTTTTGTATAAGGTGTAAGGAAGGGATCCAGTTTCAGCTTTCTACATATGGCTAGCCAGTTTTCCCAGCACCATTTATTAAATAGGGAATCCTTTCCCCATTTCTTGTTTTTGTCAGGTTTGTCAAAGATCAGATAGTTGTAGATATGCGGCATCATTTCTGAGGGCTCTGTTCTGTTCCATTGATCTATATCTCTGTTGTGGTACCAGTACCATGCTGTTTTGGTTACTGTAGCCTTGTAGTATAGTTTGAAGTCAGGTAGCGTGATGCCTCCAGCTTTGTTCTTTTGGCTTAGGATTGACTTGGTGATGCGGGCTCTTTTTTGGTTCCATATGAACTTTAAAGTAGTTTTTTCCAATTCTGTGAAGAAAGTCATTGGTAGCTTGATGGGGATGGCATTGAATCTATAAATTACTTTGGGCAGTATGGCCATTTTCACGATATTGATTCTTCCAACCCATGAGCATGGAATGTTCTTCCATTTGTTTGTATCCTCTTTTATTTCATTGAGCAGTGGTTTGTAGTTCTCCTTGAAGAGGTCCTTCACATCCCTTGTAAGTTGGATTCCTAGGTATTTTATTCTCTTTGAAGCAATTGCGAATGGGAGTTCACTCATGATTTGGCTCTCTGTTTGTCTGTGATTGGTGTACAAGAATGCTTGTGATTTTTGTACATTGATTTTGTATCCTGAGACTTTGCTGAAGTTGCTAATCAGCTTAAGGAGATTTTGGGCTGAGACAATGGGATTTTCTAGATATACAATCATGTTATCTGCAAACAGGGACAGTTTGACTTCCTCTTTTCCTAATTGAATGCCCTTTATTTCCTTCTCCTGCCTGATTGCTCTGGCCAGAACTTCCAGCACTATGTTGAATAGGAGTGGTGAGAGAGGGCATCCCTGTCTTGTGCCAGTTTTCAGAGGGAATGCTTCCAGTTTTTGCCCATTCAGTATGATATTGGCTGTGGGTTTGTCATAGAGAGCTCTTATTATTTTGAGATACGTCCCATCAGTACCTAACTTATTGAGAGTTTTTAGCATGAAGGTTTGTTGAATTTTATCAAAGGCCTTTTCTGCATCTATTGAGATAATCATGTGGTTTTTGTCTTTGGTTCTGTTTATATGCTGGATTACATTTATTGATTTGCGTATGTTGAACCAGCCTTGCATCCCAGGGATGAAGCCCACTTGATCATGGTGTATAAGCTTTTTGATGTGCTGCTGGATTCGGTTTGCCAGTATTTTATTGAGGATTTTTGCATCAATGTTCATCAAGGATATTGGTCTAAAATTCTCTTTTTTGGTTGTGTCTCTGCCTGGCTTTGGTATCAGGACGATGCTGGCTTCATAAAATGTGTTAGGGAGGAGTCCCTCTTTTTCTATCGATTGGAATAGTTTCAGAAGGAATGGTACCAGTTCCTCCTTGTACCTCTGGTAGAATTCAGCTGTGAATCCATCAGGTCCTGGACTCTTTTTGGTTGGTAAGCTATTGATTATTGCCACAATTTCAGAACCTCTTATTGGTCTATATATATATATTTTTTTTTAGACAGGGTCTCACTCTGTCACCCAGGCTGGAGTGCAGTGGTGCGATCTCATCTCACTGCAACCTCTGCCTCCCGGGTTCAAGTGATTCTTTCACCTCAGCCTCCTAGTAGCTGGGACTACAGGTGTACACTGCCATGCCTGGCTAATTTTTGTATTTTTTGGTAGAGATAGGGTTTCATCACATTGGCCAGGCTGGTCTTAGATTCCTGACCTCAGGTGATTTGCCTGCCTCTGCCTCCCAAAGTGCTGGAATTACAGACATGAGCCAATGCACCCGGCCCTCATAGTTTTGATTTGCATTTCTCTGATGATCCATGATGTTGAGCACCTTTTCATATGCCTGTTTGCCATTTGTATATTTTCTTTTGAGAAATGTGTATTCAGATCTTTTGCCCATTTTTAAATTGGATTATTAGATTTTTTTTTCTATTGAGTTGTTTGAGCTCCTTTTACATTCTGGTTATTTTTATTTATTTATTTTTAAATAGGGTCTTGCCTTTTTCTGTCACTGAGGCTGGAGTGCACTGGTTCAACCATAGCTCACTGTAGCCACGAACTCCTAGTGAGCTTCCTGGCTCAGCTTCCTGATTAGCTGGAACTATAGGCATGCACCACCACTTCTGGATAATTAAAATATATGTATTTTTGTAGAGATAGGGTCTCACTGTCTTACCCAGTCTGGTTTCAAACTCCTGGCCTCAGGTGATCCTCCCACCTCTGCCTCCCAAAAGTATTGGAATTATAGGCGTGAGTCACTGTGCCCGGCTATATTCTGGTTATTGATCCTTTGTCAGATGGATAGTTTGTAAATATTTTTTCTCATTCTTTGGGTTGTCTGTTCATTTTGTTGATCATTTCCTTTGTTGTACACAAACTTTTTTTGCTGTGGTTGCCTGTGCTTTTGGGGTATTACTCAAGAAATCAGAAATCCTTACCCAGTCCAATGTCCTGGAGAGTTTCACCGATGTTTTCTTTTAGTGGTTTCATGGGTTGAGGTCTTAAATTTAAGTCTTCAACCCATTTTGATTTGATTCTTGTATATGGCAAGAGATAGGGGGTCTCGTTTCATTCTTCTGCATATGGGTATCCAATTTTCCTAGCATCATTTATTGAAGAGATTGTCCTTTTTCCAATATGTGTTCTTGGGACCTTTGTTGAAAATCAGTTCACTTAAGACATATGGATTTATTTCTCAATTCTGTAATCTGTTCCACTGGTCTATGTTTCTGGTTTTATGCCAGTACCATACTGTGTTTGGTTACAATAGCTCTGTAGTATAATTTGAAGTCAGGTAAGTGATTTCTCCAGTTTTATTATTTTTGCTCAGGATGGTGTCATCTATTCTGGGTCTTTTGTGGGTCCATATACATTTTAGGATTATTTCTTCTATTTCTTTGAAGAATGTCATTGGTATTTTGATCGGGATTGCATTGAATCTGTAGATTGCTTTGAGTAGAATGGACATTTTAACAATATTGATTCTTATAATTCATGAATATGGAATATCTTTCCTTTTTTTTTTTTTTTTTTTTTTTGAGATGGAGTCTCGCTCTGTCGCCCAGGCTGGAGTGCAGTGGCGCAATCTCGGCTCACTGCAAGCTCCACCTCCCGGGTTCACGCCATTCTCCTGCCTCAGCCTCCCGAGTAGCTGGGACTACAGGCGCCCGCCACCACGCCCGGCTAATTTTTTTGTATTTTTAGTAGAGACGGGGTTTCACCGTGGTCTCGATCTCCTGATCTCGTGATCCGCCCGCCTCGGCCTCCCAAAGTGCTAGGATTACAAGTGTGAGCCACCGCGCCCGGCCCCTTTTTTTGTATCTTCAATTTCTTTCATCAGTGTTTTATAGTTTTCATTGTAGAGATCTTTCGCTTCTTTGGTTAAGTTTATTCCTAGGTATTTTATTTTATTTATAGCTATGCTAAATGGGATTACTTCCTTGATTTCCTTTTCATATTGTGCTCCGTTGGCATATAGAAATGCTACTGATTTTTGTATGCATGCTTATTTTTCTAAACTGAGGCAAGGGTATGCTGCAATCAGACTGTATTTTTAAACATTTTTTTTCCCGAGGAAATCTCAACTGCACGACCCCTACTACGCCCCAATTCAGCAGGAAGCAGTTAGAGCAGTCGTCAGCCAACCTCCCCAACAGCACTTGGGTTTTCTTGTTGAGAGGGGGGACTGAGAGACAGGACTAGCTGGATTTCCTAGGCTGACTAAGAATCCCTAAGCCTAGCTGGGAAGGTGACCACATCCACCTTTAAACAAGGGGCTTGCAACTTAGGTCACACGCGACCAATCAGGTAGTAAAAAGAACTCACTGAAATCCTAATGAGGCAAAAACAGAAGGTAAAGAAATAGCCAATCATCTATCGCCTGAGAGCACAGGGGGAGGGACAATGATCGGGATACAAAACCAGGCATTTGAGCCAGCAACGGCAACCCCCTTTGTGTCCCCTCCCATTTTATGGGAGCTCTGTTTTCACTCTATTAAATCTTGCAACTGCAAAAAAAATTTTTTTTAAAAAATCTTTAGTACAATTGGCATATAGCAATATCCCGTAATTTATATAGTAAGCTTGTAATTTATACTGTATACAGCTCAGGACCCTTGCATTAATTCTAAAGCCAAATTAATATTTACATGTTGCTCTAAGCTTTTATTTAGCATTGATTGACTCTTGACTTACTGGCCGTTGTGTCGTTATATGTCACTCTTCATGCCAGAATTCACTTGGAAGTGAGGAATCTATCTCTTGTTTATATGTAAATATAAATGGAAAGAAAGTAGTCTAATTTAAACTGTTTATCTGACTGAGGTGACTGGGTTTCTGCCAGGAATATTTGTCACCCTCTCTAATTTTATGTAGTTCCTGTATCTTGCCTATGTATCATACTTTCGCTAGGTTTTGCTTTTTGTGGCCTGCCTCCCTCTACTTACCACCTTCCTCCTCTTTGTACTCTCATAATTGTGCCTGAAGTGAGTTGCTTCTGAAGCCATTACTTTTATATACCTGGAGAAGATCAAGAGATTCTTGTCACACCTGCAAGTAATTAAAGTGGAATATAAACTCAATCTTTTGTATTTTCCACATTGTAAGTGCTCACTAAATATTAAATAGATGGAAGTGCTATGATTGTTGCCACATGGAAACTGAAGTATCCTTTTAAGATGTGTTTATGGTTTTATATAGCCTATATGTGTTTCTAGTCCCTTATATCCATTTCTGAAATCAGTATTGTAGTAATACTAGGATTAATAATTTAGTATCTTTTTTAAAATGAAACAGATTTTATTATATAAGGGCTTATGTTATTATATAAAATATAATGAAAAAAGTATTTTCTCCGTTTAATCCTAGTATGAACATGTTTTTTCTTTCCTCATTATTATTATTCCTTTAGATTTTTCTTTCAGTATACACCAAAGTATTAATCTTTTGATATTTGTTCTATATGTTTAACTCAGTACTTTATAGAGATGGAACTTTATGCTTCACAAAGGGAAGAGGTAAAACAGTGCCAGGTTTGTTTAGTTGGAGGAAAAGGCAGTCTGAAACTTCTGTGTATATTAACCAAATTAAGTTAAAAAGTTTAGAAGAGGATTTAAAAAAAATAAAGATTTGGGATGTTTATCATTCTAAATTATATAAGTGAACTTTGCAGAAAGCCTGAGAGGAATTGGAAATAATGTTTCTTTGCCGTATTTCACTTAATATTACCCTAGCAAAAAGATGTTCAATGGCCATGAATGTCAATAGCCTGTAGAACTTATTAATGTTATTTAAGTTTTACTGTGGATTGGTGTTATGAGATGTGATTGGCATCAACTTTGGAGACTGTATACTTTTACTATTGTTGGATAAGGTTTTAGAGACATAATTTGATCCATAGAATCAAATCCACGAAAGAAGTAATTCTATACTTTTGTAATTTTACTAGAATTATCACATTTTATTCATATTCATTTTTGTTGCTTTTGTGGCTTCTTTCAAGATTTTAGTCTATATTAATCTGTTTAGTTGTTGGAGCTTTTTTAGGAAACCCCCAACGAAGCTTCACCAAAGACTAGCTGGGACTACAGGCATGCACTGCCATGCCTGGCTAATTTTTTAATTTTTTTTGTAGAGACAGGGTTGCCCAGGCTGATCTCGAACTTCTGGCCTCAAGAGATCTGCTTTGCTTCCCAAAGTGCTGGGATTACAGGCATGAACCACTGCACCTGGCCACTTTCCAGTGTTTTTGGCAGTATTTTGTTAGTCTATTATTGTCCTCTCTACTTAATAGAAACTAATATGCTTACTACACTTTAACCAATTAGAGGGTTGCATACATTCTATTTTCTTTCTTTTTTTTTTTTTTGAGACAGAATTTCGCCCTTGTTGCCCAGGCTGGAGTGCAGTGGCATGATCTCGACTCACTGCAACCTCCACCTCCCGGGTTGAAGCGATTCTTCTGCCTTAGCCTCCTGAGTAGCTGGGATTACAGGCATGCGCCACCATGCCCAGCTAATTTTTTGTATTTTTGGTAGAGATGGGGTTTCACCATGTTGACCAGGCTGGTCTTGAACTCCTGACCTCAGTTGATTCACCCACCTCGGCCTCCCAAAGTGCTAGGATTACAGGCGTGAGCCACCGTGCCCGGCCACGTTCTATTTTCTAATTAAATTGTTTTTGAGACGGAGTCTTGCTCTGTTGCCCAGGCTGGAGTGCAATGGCACCATCTTGGCTGACTGCAAACTCCACCTCCCAGGTTCAAGCAATTCTTCTGCCTCAGCCTCCCAAGTAGCTTGGATTACAGGTGTGCGCCACCACACTCAGCTGATTTTTGTATTTTTAGTAGAGACAGGGTGTCACTATGTTGGCTGGGCTGGTCTCAAACTCCTGACCTTAAGTGATCCACCTGCCTTGGCCTCCCAAAGTGCTGGAATGACAGGTGTGAGCCACCATGCCTGGCCAAATTTTTTAAAAATAAAACTAATGTTGACCAGGTTTTTTTTTGTAAAAGAGAAAATACAAATCCAAGGTTATTTTAGCTCTGCTTAATTAGGTACAGCTTGTTTTCTGAAAAACTCTTTGTATTTGAAGATGAGGATATTGATGATGATAGGTATGGTACAAGAAGCCTGATCTATGAACAGTAGTCCTTTCTGCCCTATGTCTGTACAGCTTTAGGACTATATTTGGTCAATAGTTATTGGCTGAGCCTTGTACTATTTTTGATTCAGTCTTAATCTTTTGCTGAAGGCACTCCTCTCCTTGCTTCATCCCCCACTGCGCCTCCATATTCTTGACTTAAAATTGAGGTAGATGTGCAGCTACTGTTTCTTAGAAGTTTAAAACTTTGTCTTGAAGTTGGTTACAGGATTTTCTTAATCCTATAAGCATCATATTTGAACATTATTTTGGTAATAATGTTTTTGTCCTATCCCCCAAAAGTCTGGCCTACTAAAGTTGGATTGAGATTATTATTCTTTAAAATAGCTAGATTTTCTATTTTCCAAAGACTTGGTAACAAGGCACTTTTCGACTCTTGAGTTTTTTAAAGCTTAAAACACAATAGGATCTTATTTCTCACCTTGTAATAGATGAAATGTGGCTTCTATGTTTATGAAGTTAGCTTGACCTATGGCCAAAATAATTTGGTTTCTCTTTCAATGCCGTTTATTGAAAAATTGGAAACAGTCTATTTTTATATAATTTATATTAAAATTTAAAACTTGGCTGTATGTGATGGCTGAAGCCTGTCATCTAGCATTTTGGGAGGCCTAGGATGGAGGACCCATTTAGCCCAGGAATTTAAGACCAGCCTGGGCAACAAAGTGGGATCCCACCTCTAACCAAAAATAAAAACAAAAAAATTTAGAAAATTACATAAGGATTTCATATATACTGTGTATAACTTTAATGGTTGCAGGTAACAGATGAAATTGCCCAAGAGTTATGTGATTCATTTGTATTAAAAAAATCAGAGGCCAGCCATGGTGGCTCGTGCCTGTAATCCCAACAGTTTGGGAGCCAGTGCTGGAGGATCACTTGAGCCCAGGAGTTCAAGACTAACCTGGGCAGCGTGGTGAGACCCTGTCTCTACAAAAATTAAACAATAAAAAATTAGCCAGATGTGGTGGTGTGTGCCTATAGTCCCAGCTACTTAGGAGTCTGAGGCAGTAGGATCACTTGAGCCCAGGAGGTTGTGACAGAGTGAGACCCTGTCTCAAAAAAATAATAATAATAATAATACCACCAATTTGTATACTTCTAGTTTTATCTGGAACTTGGTGCCAATTTGATGATAAACTCTCTTTCCCAGCAGATATGATAGTTACCTGGCTTTGGTTAAGTCCTCTATCTCTTAGCATTATTGATCAGAATATTTCCTGTGATAATAAACAGAATTCAGTGAGTTACTCATCTTTCTTGGGATTAAAAGTCTGTTGTGGTTAGTGATTTTCTGGTTTAGGCTCAGGAGGTTTTTTAGGGGGGGTCTTAAGAGTGCTTTTGTTGGCCGGGCGCGGTGGCTCATGCTTGTAATCCCAGCACTTTGGGAGGCCGAGGCGGGCGGATCACGAGGTCAGGAGATCGAGACCACGGTGAAACCCCGTCTCTACTAAAAATACAAAAAATTAGCCGGGCGTGGTGGCGGGCGCCTGTAGTCCCAGCTACTCGGAGAGGCTGAGGCAGGAGAATGGCGTGAACCTGGGAGGCGGAGCTTGCAGTGAGCCGAGATTGCGCCACTGCACTCCAGCCTGGGCGACAGAGCGAGACTCTGTCTCAAAAAAAAAAAAAAAAGAGTGCTTTTATTGATAGGAAACTGCTGAATCTGTAGGATAATTCAAAATGCATTTTTTTGTTTAAGCATAATCAACTAAGGACCACTAAGAATTAGCCTGTAGTCTGAGAAAATCAGAAGTATTTATGTATAGTGAGGGAGTAACTCCCAAGTAACAATGAAAGGCCTTTGGATAAGAGGGATGAGGGAAGTACTTTTTGTAAAGTTTGGTTTACATTAAATTATTCTGAGGAGGGTCTGATGGAAGCCAGGATCAGTTCTAGATTGGTGGCTGTTACTGAGGCAAATTGGAACAAGTGGGAATTAACTACGGATCAGGTACCGTCATGAAGCAAGGACAGTTTAGGAACTGGGTATCTCCCTCTGGTAATAAGTGAAAATAGCAAAGTGGGTCCGGGGACATTGTTGGTAAGAAGGCAGTAATCACTCGAGAGGGAGTCTTCATGATATTTTACAACTGCTGCATGACCTTGGGAAAAACAATGTTTCCTGTTAATTTTGCAGCTGATTTTATCTATGTCTGTCCTCCCAAGCCTGATTAATTGCATGGTTGCTTTTTTCTTTTTTCAGTCCTAGCTGATATTCACTCTTTCAGTCCCAGATAGATTTTGACTCTTTAACATGTAGTCTTATAAATATTTCAAAAGCAGCGGTCAATATATAACATTTTGTTATTAATTTTACTTAAGGACTTTCCTGAATGTTCTTAGTATGTTGAGTTGAAAATCCTTTATTTTAGCCTAGAAATATTTTTCTGACATCAGTTTGAAGTTTCATGCCTTTGTGAAATAGTTGTAATACAAACATTGTTTTTTTCTAATGTAAATAATGACTGGGCTAGTTAGTGGTCTAACAACTCTGATGTGACCATCTTGGAATACTCTTTGGATCTTGATGAGCTTTTCAGTAGAACCAAATTTAGTTGAAGCCAGAGCCTTTGCTAATGGTGTTGTCTCTCAGGTGGAGGTAAGATGGAGGGATATTATGTATAACTTTTGCTGTTAAGTTATTTCTTATTGCAGGCTCACAGCAGATTACATTTTGTAAAATGTCATTAAATAGACAACATTGAAAAGTGGGAAGACTATTAAACTAGAATCAGGAGACCTAGATTGAGCCTCTGCTATTTTTTGACTCTGTGATGTTAGGCAACACACTTAGTTTCTTTGGGCCTTATTTCCTTATTTACAAAGGGAAGAAACTTGCCTTCAAATCTCACAAGACTACTGTGAACTCAAATGAGATGTCTGTGAATACTTTATAAGCTTTAAAACGTTATGAAAATATAATTTGTAATTATGATATTGGATCACAGATGCTGATAATATTGGTAATGATAATAGTGACTCAGATTAAAAATTCAGTGTTTGTGTTATCTTTATGAAAAGACTATGTAGCTCATATGCAACGAACTGGGACTCTAATATCCAAACTTAAGTATTAGACCTAAGTGCTTTGACTTAAAATCTAGTGCTCTTTGCACAAAAGTATCCTGCCAAAGCAAAAGGTGTTTTTTAGTTGTCATGATAGAACCTCTTGTCAGCTATTTTAAGTGTTCTGCAATCTTTATAATACACATATTTGCTGTCACTTTCTCAAGTAGTTTCCATCCTCTGATTTCTGTTTAGAATCATAGGTTTGTATGTGTTTTAAATAAGACATGAGATAATATGGTAGGAATTGGTAAAAAGTCATTATTTTATTCAATATACACTGGGCCCCAATTGTGTCAAGTAAAGCCCCTTGAAAAATAAGTAGTGGTTTTATTAAGAGGAGAATACCCTGTTTGACATAACAAAGGCTTAGAGTTTGTGATGGGAGTTGAGACTGGAAAGGGAGGTAGGGGCCCAATTATTCTACATCCTCTATGCCAGGAGTCTGCAAACTTTTTGTGTAAAGGGCCAGATAGTATATGTTTTTGGCTTTCTGGAACATTTGGTGTCTGTTGCAATTACTCAACTCTATTGCTGTGAAAACAGCCATAGATAATATGTAAATGAATGAGCATGGCTGTTTTCCAATAAAATTGCATGTACAAAAAGATGGTGGATTACATTTGGTCCATGGTCCTTAGTTTGCCAGCCCCTCGTCTATATGAATAATGAGTTTAGATTTTATCCTATTGATAATTGAGGAATCATTGGATGTTTTTGAATAGGAAAATCATATGATCAGAATTTTATTTTGAAAAGGTAACACATAAAGTAGAATATAGGATAAACTGGAGAGGAGAGAAACTGGAGAGGCAGGTAGGGAAACCAGAGGGGAGACTGTTACTATAGATATAGACAGAAAATGAATGTGGAGATGGTAGTGATAGAAATGGAGGTAATTGGATTGATTCAAGCAAGATTTTGGAGGTGGGATTAATACTACAGTTTGGTTGGATGCAGGACATAAAAGAGGAGGAATAAAAAATAATCTGTTAGTCCCAAAGTTGAGGAAAGGGAGATTATAGAAAACTTGTGATTGAAGGCTAATAAACTTGGTTTGGGAAATCTTCCTTTATGATACATCCAGGTAAGACGGGATGGTTGTCCATTAGGTAGTTGAAAATGTAGGCCTTGAGCTAAGGTTGAAAATAGAGGTTACAGATAAAGATTGGCAGTAATTGGTATGTGAGTAGGTAAGATCACTCAGGGACTGTGTGAGGGTGGAGAAGAGAGACCTAGATAGAATCTGAAGGAACCTGGAAGAAAATTAGCTGGGCATGGTGGCACGCACCTGTAGTCCCAGCAACTCGGGAGGCTGAGGTAAGATCTCTTGAGCTCAAGAGGTTGAGGCTGCGGTGAGCTGACGTGCCAGTACACTGAAGCCTGGGTGACAGAGCAAGACCCTGTCTCAAAAATAAATAAATAAATAAATAAATAAATAAATAAATAAATAAGTAAGTAAATAAAAATCTGAAGGAACCATCAGCATTTCAATAAAGGTGGGTCAGGATAGAACAAAAATATATATGAGAAATTAAGAAGGTAAGGTATAGAGAGGCAGGGGGAATCAGAAATGATATCTTGTAAGTCATAAGAGAATTATAGAGTTGATTAACATTTCCTATAAAACTTACTGTGTGGTATTTATATTTATCAATGGTGTTAGAAGGTTGAATGATAATATTACTTAACTTTCTAGAAGTAAGTTTTATTCGATTCAGCAAATACGTGAACACCAAGTATATGTAAAGCATTTTCCAAAGTGTTCAGGGCAGTTGTTGCTGTCAAGGAATTTACCCTTTGGAGAAGATTAGGCAGATGCCAGAATGTGATTGTAGTACAGGACTTAAACTAAGTGATTTAAGGGAAGTACAAAGTGTAATGGGCATTACAAGAAGGAAAGATGAAATGGATTAAGAAAAACATGGGAAGACTTCAAGGAATAAATGACCTTTGAGATAACTTTGAAGGGTTCATTGTAACTTGAGAAATGGAGCATTCCAGGTGAGAAGATACCTGCATAGGACAGAGGAGGAGACCTGTCTATTTCAAATGGAGAATTTATGCCCTGGAAGAGTAGGAATTATGGTTGGATATTAATACCTGAGTGCCTTTCCAAGGGACTGAGCTAGCTTAGCTAGCTTAGTGCTGATAGTTACACATTAATCCTTATTCTCAAATGCTTAAAATCTTAAATCAGAAATATGTAACTAGTATAAGATATACCATAGTAAGGGCTAGAACTGAAGCAGGAGAGTTCATGTTTAGCTGATGTGATTGAGAAAGATTTCATGAAAAAGCATGCAATTTTAGCCTATGCCTCTAAGAATAAAAAGGATATTGATAGGTTGAAATGACAGAGGTGGGCATAAGGCTAAAGGAATAGCAGAAATAAAGGTGCTGGGGTGGTCCACTGGGAGATGTTTGGCTTAAGACTCAGGGAACTGCTTATGGTCATGTCAGATGTCCTCAGTTTTACTTGTACTCATTTATGTATGTATCTATGTTGCATGCTAAGTTCTGTACAGTTTTAGTACTTGCGTATCCACTAACACAGTCAAGGTAAAGAAGTTTTAAGTCCACAAGGATTCATCATGTTACTCTTACAACCACATCGGCTTCCCTCCTGCCGTACCCCATCTTGTCAATCACTAATCTGTATTACATTTCTATAGTTCGTCATTTCAAGAAAAGTTCTATCAATGGAATTATACACTGTGTAACTTTCTCTTGCTCAGCATAATTTCCTGACCGTTCATCTTATTTGTTGCAAGTGTCAGTACTCATTCCTTTTCATTGCTGAGTGATATTCCATGGTATGGATGTCCCACAGTTTGTTTGGCCATTCACCAATTGAAGGACATCTGGGATGATTCCAGTTTTTGGCTATTATAAATAAAGCTGCTATGAACATTTATGTAAGGGTTATTCGTGAACACAAACTTTCATTTTTCTGGGATAAATGCCCAAGTTTGTAATTGGGGATCATATGATAATTGAATGTTTTGCAGCTATTTTTGTTTCTTAGAGTTTTGTTATTAATTTCTGTTCTTAATTACTTTCTTCAGGATCATTTATTATTTTTTTAAATTATACTTCAAGTTCTAGGGTACATGTGCACAACATGCAGGTTTGTTACATAGGTATACATGGGCCATGTTGGTTTGCTGCACCCATTAACTCACCGTTTACATTAGGTATTTCTCCTAATGCTATCCCTCCCCCTAGCCCCCACCCCAGACAGGCCCCAGGGTGTGATGTTCCCCGCCCTGTGTCCAAGTGTTCTCATTGTTCAATTCCCACCTATGAGTGAGAACATGCGTTGTTTGGTTTTCTGTCCTTATGATAGTTTGCTCAGAATGATGGTTTCCAACTGTATCCATGTCCCTGCAAAGGACATGAACTCATCTTTTTTTATGGCTGCGTAGTATTCTATGGTATATATATATATGTGCCACATTTTCTTAATCCAGTCTATCATTGACGGACATTTGGGTTGGTTCCAAGTCTTTGCTATTGTGAATAGTGCCGCAATAAACATACGTGTGCATGTGTCTTTATAGTAGCATGATTTATAATCCTTTGGGTATATACCCAGTAATGGGATTGCTGGGTTAAATGGTATTTCTAGTTCTAGATCCTTGAGGAATCGTCACACTGTCTTCCACAATGGTTGAACTAGTTTACAGTCCCACCAACAGTGTAAAAGTGTTCCTATTTCTCCATATCCTCTCCAGCACCTGTTGTTTCCTCACTTTTTAATGATCGCCATTCTAACTGGTGTGAGATGGTATCTCATTGTGGTTTTGATTTGCATTTCCCTGATGGCCATTGATGATGAGCATTTTTTCATGTGTCTGTTAGCTGCATAAATGTCTTCTTTTGAGAAATGCCTGTTCATATCCTTTGCCCACTTTTTGATGGGGTTGTTTGTTTTTCTCTTATAAATTTGTTTGAGTTCTTCGTTGATTCTGGATATTAGCCCTTTGTCAGATGGGTAGATTGCAAACATTTTCTCCCATTTTATAGGTTGCCTGTTCACTCTGATGGTAGTTTCTTTTGGTGTGCAGAAGCTCTTTAGTTTAATTAGATCCTATTTGTCAATTTTGGCTTTTGTTGCCATTGCTTTTGGTGTTTTAGTCATGAAGTTTCAGCTTTCTACATACGGCTAGCCAGTTTTTCCAGCACCATTTATTAAACAGGGAATCCTTTCCCCATTTCATGTTTTTGTCAGATTTGTCAAAGATCAGATGGTTGTAGATGTGCGTTGTTATTTCTGAGGCCTCTGTTCTGTTCCATTGTTCTATATATCTGTTTTGGTACCAGTACTATGCTGTTTTGGTTACTATAGCCTTGTAGTATAGTTTGAAGTCAGGTAGCATGATGCCTCCAGCTTTGTTCTTTTGCTTAGGGTTGTCTTGGCATTGTGGGCTCGTTTTTGGTTCCATATGAACTTTAAAGTAGTTTTTTCCAATTCTGTGAAGAAAGTCATTGGTAGGTTGATGGGGATGGCATTGAATCTATAAATTACCTTGGGCAGTATGGCCATTTTCACGATACTGATTCTTCGTATTCATGAGCATGGAATGTTCTTTCATTTGTTTGTGTCCTACTTTATTTCGTTGAGCAGTGGTTTGTAGTTCTCCTGGAAGAGGGTCCTTCACATCCCTTGTAAGTTGGATTCTTAGGTATTTTATTCTCTTTGTAGCAATTGTGAATGGGAGTTCACTCATGTTTTGGCTCTATGTTTGTCTGTTATTGGTGTATAGGGATGCTTGTGATTTCTGCACATTGATTTTGTATCCTGAGACTTTGCTGGAGTTGCTTATCAGCTTCAGGAGATTTTGGGCTGAGACAGTGGGGTTTTCTAAATATACAATCAAGTCATTTGCAAACAGGGACAATTTGACTTCCTCTTTTCCTAATTGAATACCCTTTATTTCCTTCTCCTGCCTGATTGCCCTGGCCAGAACTTCCAACACTATGTTGAATAGGAGTGGTGAGAGAGGGCATCCCTGTCTTGTGCCAGTTTTCAAAGGCAATGCCTCCAGTTTTTGCCCATTCAGTATGATATTGGCTGTGGGTTTGTCATAAGTAGCTCGTATTGTTTTGAAATACGTTCGATCAGTACCTAGTTTATTGAGAGTTTTTAGCATGAAGGGCTGTTGAATTTTGTCGAAGGCCTTTTCTGCATCTGTTGAGATAATCATGTGGTTTTTGTCTTTGGTTCTGTTTATATGCTGGATTATGTTTACTGATTTGCGTATGCTGAACCAGCCTTGCATCCTAGGGATAAAGCCGACTTTATCGTGGCGTATAAGCTTTTTGAAGTGCTGCTGGATTCAGTTTGCCAGTATTTTATTGAGGATTTTTACTTCGATGTTCGTCAGGGATATTGGTCTAAAATTCTCTTTTCTTTGTTGTGTCTCTGTCAGGCTTTGGTATCAGGATGATGCTGGCCTCATAAAATGAGTTAGGGAGGATTCCCTCTTTTTCTATTGATTGGACTAGTTTCGGAAGGAATGGTACTAGCTCCTCTTTGTACCTCTGGTAGAATTCGGCTGTGAATCTTTCTGGTCCTGGACTTTTTTTGGTTGGTAGGCTATTAATTATTGCTTCAATTTTAGAGCCTGTTAGTGGTCTATTCAGAGATTCAACTTCTTCCTGGTTTATTCTTGGGAGGGTGTATGTGTCGAGGAATTTATCCATTTCTTCTATATTTTCTAGTTTATCTGCATAGAGGTGTTTACTGTATTCTCTGATGGTAGATTGTATTTCTGTGGGATCGGTGGTGATATCCCCTTTATCATTTTTTATTGCATCTATTTGATTCTTCTCTCTTGTCTTCTTTATTAGTCTTACTAGTGGTCTATCGGTTTTGTTGATCTTGTCAAAAAACCAGCTCCTGGATTCATTCATTTTTTTTTTTGAAGGGTTTTTTCTGTCTCTCCTTCAGTTCTGCTCTGATCTTAGTTATTTCTTGCCTTCTGCTAACTTTTGAATTTGTTTGCTCTTGCTTCTCTAGGTCTTTTAATTGTGATGTTAGGGTGTCAATTTTAGATCTTTCCTGCTTTCTCTTATGGGCATTTAGTGCTGTAAATTTCCCTCTACACACTGCTTTAAATGTGTCCCAGACATTCTGGTACGTTGTGTCTTTGTTCTCATTGGTTTCAAAGATCATCTTTTTTCTGCCTTCATTTCGTTATTTACCCAGTAGTCATTGAGCAGCAGGTTGTTCAGTTTCCATGTAGTTTTGTGGTTTTGAGTGAGTTTCTTAATCATGAATTCTAGTTTGATTGCACTGTGGTCTGAGAGACAGTTTGTTGTGATTTCTGTTATTTTACATTTGCTGAGGAGTGCTTTACTTCTAACTATGTGGTCAATTTTGGAATAAGTGCGATGTGGTGCTGAGAAGAATGTATATTCTGTTGATTTGGGGTGGAGAGTTCTGTAGAGGTCTATTACATCTGCTTGTTGCAGAGCTGAGTTCAGTTCCTGGATATACTTGTTAACCTTCTGTCTCATTGATCTGTCTAATGTTGACAGTGGGGTGTTAAAGTCTGCCATTCTTATTGCCTGGGAGTGTAAGTCTCTTCTCTTTGTAGGTCTCTAAGGACTTGCTTTATGAATCTGAGTGCTCCTGTATTGGGCGCATATATATTTAGGATAGTTAGATCTTGTTGAATTGATCCCTTTACCATTATGTAATGGCCTTCTTTGTTTCTTTTGATCTTTGTTGGTTTAAAGTCTATTTTATCAGAGACTAGGACTGCAACCTCTGTAATTTTTTTTTTCTTTTTTTTTTTTTTGCTTTCCATTTGCTTGGTAGATCTTCCTCCATCCCTTTATTTTGAGCCTATATGTGTCTCTCCACGTGAGCTGGGTCTCCTGAATACATCACACTGATTGGTCTTCACTCTTTATCCAATTTGCCAGTCTGTGTCTTTTAATTGGGGCATTTAGCTCATTTACATTTAAGGTTAATATTGTTATATGTGAATTTGATCCTGTCATTATGATGTTAGCTGGTTATTTTGCCCTTTAGTTGATGCAGTTTCTTCCTAGCATTGATGGTCCTTACAATTTGGCATGTTTTTGCAGTGGCTGGTACCGGATGTTTCTTTCTATGTTTAGTGCTTCCTTCAGGAGCTCTTGTAAGGCAGGCCTGGTGGTGACAAAATCTCTCAGTGTTTGCTTGTCTGTAAAGGTTTTTATTTCTCCTTCACTTATGAAGCTTAGTTTGGCTGGATATGAAATTCTGGGTTGAAAATTCTTTTCTTTAAGAATGTTGAATATTGGCCCCCACTGTATTGTGGCTTGTAGAGTTTCTGCCGAGAGATCTGCTGTTAATCTGATGAGCTTCCCTTTGTGGGTAACTCGACCTTTCTCTCTCTCTGCCCTTAACATTTTTTCCTTCCCTTCATCCTTGGTTAATCTGACAATTATGTGTCTTGGGGTTGATTTTCTCAAGGAGTATCTTTGTGGTGGTCTCTCTATTTCCTGAATTTGAATGTTGGCCTGCCTTGCTAGGTTGGGGAAGTTCTCCTGGATAATATCCTGAAGAGTGTTTTCCAACTTGATTCCATTCTCCCCGTCACTTGCAGGTACACTAATCAGAGGTAGATTTGGTCTTTTCACATAGTCCCATATTTCTTGGAGTCTTTGTTCATTTCTTTTTACTCTTTTTTTCTCTAAACTTTTTGCTTTATTTCATTAATTTGATCTTCAGTCACTGATACCACCCTTCCTTCCAACTGATCGAATCGGCTATTGAAGCTTGTGCATGCGTCACGTAGTTCTCACGCCATGGTTTTCAGCTCCATCAGGTCATTTAAGGTCTTCTCTACACTCTTCATTCTAGTTAGCCATTCGTTTAATCTTTTTTCAAGGTTTTTAGCTTCCTTGCGATGGGTTCGAACATCTCCCTTTAGCTCAGAGAAGTTTGTTATTACTGACCTTCTGAATCCTACGTCTGTCAGCTTGTCAAAGTCATTCTTCATCCAGCTTTGTTCTGTTGCTGGCGAGGAGCTGCGATCCTTTGGAGGAGAAAAGGCTGTCTGGTTTTTAGAATTTTCAGCTTTTCTGCTCTGGTTTTTCCACATCTTGGTGGTTTTATCTACCTTTGGTCTTTGATGTTGGTGACCTACAGATGGGGTTTTGGTGTGGATGTCCTTTTTGTTGATGTTGATGCTATTCCTTTTTGTTTGTTAGTTTTCCTTCTAACAGTTAGGTCCTCAGCTGCAGGTCTGTTGGAGTTTGCTGGAGGTCCACTCCAGACCCTGGTTGCCTGGGTATCACCAGTGGAGGCTGCAGAACAGCAAAATATTGCTGCCTGATACTTCTTCTAGAAGCTTTGTTCCAGAGGGGCACTGGGCTTTATGAGGTGTCGTTGGCCCCTAATGGGAAGTGTCTCCCAGTTTGGCTACACGGGGGTCAGGGAGCCACTTAAAGAGGCGGTTTTTCCGTTCTGTAAGCTCAAACGCTGTGCTGGGAGAACCACTGCTCTCTTTAGAGCTGTCAGACAGGGAGGTTTAAGTGTGCAGAAGTTTCTGCTGAGTTTTGTTCAGCTATGCCCTGTCCCCAGAGGTGGAGACTACAGAGGCAGGGGGACTTGCTGAGCTGAGGTGGGCTCCGCCCAGTTCATGCTTCCTGTGGCTTTGTTTACCTACTCAAGCCTCAACAATGGCGGATGCCCCTCCCCCTGCCAGGCTGCTGCCTTGCAGGTCTATCTCAGACTGCTGAGCTACCAGTAAGCAAGGCTCTGTGGGATTGGGATTTGCAGAGCCAGGTGCGGGATATAATCTCCTAGTGTGCCATTTGCTAAGACTGTTGGGAAAGCACAGTATTTGGGCGCGAATGTCCCGGTTTTCCAGGTGCTGTCTCTCAAGGCTTTCCTTGGCTACAAAAGGGAAATCCCCTGACCCCTTGCACTTCCGGTGTGAGGCAATGCCCCACCCTGCTTCGGCTTGCCCTCCGAGGGCTGCACCCACTGTCCAACCAGTGCCAAAGAAATGAGCCAGCTACCTCTGTTGGAAATGCAGAAATCACCCATATTCTGCATCCATCACGCTGGGAGCTGCAGACCGGAGCTGTTCCTATTTGGCCATCTTGGAACAGAATCCACATGTTTTGTGTTTTAAGAGTGGCTGTAGCATTTGATGTTCCTACTAGGGATGCATAGTGATCTAGTTTCTCTACATCCTCGTCAGCACTTGGTGTTGTCAAAGTTTTTTTATTTTAGCTTTTCTTGTGCGTATGCAGTGAAATATCTCATTGTGGTTTTGATTTGTATTTCCTTGCTGGCTCCTGTATAGTCAGGGTATGTCAGAGAAACAGAATCAGTAGGATTGATAGATATATTTATTATAAGGAAGTCGTTTATGTGATTATGGAGGCTGAGAAGTCCCATGATCTTCCATCTGCAAGCTGAAGACCCAGGAAAGCTGGTGGTATAATATCCTGTCCAAGTTCAAAAGCCTGAGAATCAGGAAAGCTGATGGTGTAAGTTCCAATCCAGGTGCAGAAGAGAGAGATGTCTCAGCTTGAAAATAGACAGAGAGAGGGAATCCTCCCTTAACCTGCCTTTTGTTCTATTCAGACCTCCAAGGCATTGAATGAAGCCCACCTGATTCATTGGGGAGGGCAATCTGCTTTACGCTGTCTACCAATTCAAATGTTAATCACATCCAAACACCCAGAATAATGGTTAGCCAAATGTTTGGGCATTCTGTGATCCAGTCTAGTTGACACATTAAAACTATCACAAATTCACCCTTTGTCAACTTGGCATCTATACACATTTCCTTAAATTATCTGTATTTGGAAGATTAAGTATTTAATACTTAAATAAATAAATACTTAATCTTCCAAATAAAGATAATTACAAGGTCATAATTTCACTTGCCATGATATATCTGTTTGCATACAACTGAAATACATTAGACCTCTTCCCCAGGAGAGGAAAGAAAGTCCTTGAGTGGTGTTTACTTTTCTCTGTAGCTTGTAACATAAATACAATGAGGTAAAATTAACGTCAATTCATATTATTACATAATATTTAATGAACATTAAGTATAAGTTAGTACATCTTATGTTACATGATAAAGGAAAGCAAATAAACTGTTTTATACACACACAGACACATCATTACAAAATAAGGAGGAATAGTCTTTCATAACACAGTACTCAGTTCTATAACTGGTCACATGGTTGTAGTTGGTATGTATAACTACCCTCTTTTACTACCCACAATAGTAAAGTAAGGTGAAGTGACCCAAACCTTCATTCCTGAAATGTCTGGGCCATTAGTAGTTCTGCCTGGATTGTATTGTTGTTAATCACCAGCCTTGTATTGACCTTAATCACAGGGCATGGTAATACTATGAGATGTTCTAAAGGAGCTTTTGTATTTCAGACATTCTCTTTCTTACCTCTATTGTGGAGTAGCAGTCCTATTTCCTCTCAGTAGTCAGTGTCAATCAATATGGTAACTGCCTTCTTTGCCTGTTGACTCAGAGACATTGGATACTTGCTTTAAGTGATTGGCTGGGCAGCAGTCTTAACTTCCAGTTTAATGGAATTATTGTTGTGTCTCCTGGTGGAAGCATTCCTCCTTTTGGAACTAAGACCTCTAGGCCAGCAGAGCAGAAGTTTATTGGAAAAGGAAGCAAAAATTTTGCTAGTGGGTCAACTAAGTAATAGTGGGTGGTGACACTCTGTTTTTACCACTTAATTCCTAGACCCTTGAATCCTGGCTGTGGGAAAAATAGCACCATATATTGTATGCTGATGGCCCAAATTGATATATAAAATTAGCTATCACAGCTACTAATGTTGAACATCCTTTTGTATGCTTATTTACCATATGTATATCCTTTTTGGTGAAGTGTCTATGTCTTTTGCCCATTTTTAATTAGATTATTTTTAATTTCATTGTTGAGCTTTAAGAGTTTTTCATGTATTCTAGATACCAGTTTTTTGTCAGATATATTCTCTGCAAATATTTTCTCCTGGTCTGTCTTTTCATTCTTTTCACATGGGCTTTCAAAGTCTAAAATTTAAAAAATTTGATGACACCTTGTTTACCAATTTTCCCTTTTATGGATCTTGCTTTTGTTGTCAAGTTTAAGAATTCTTTGCCTAAGGCCGGGCGTGGTGGCTCACGCCTGTAGTCCCAGCACTTTGGTAGGCCGAGGCAGGCAGATCACGAGGTCAGGAGATCAAGACCATCCTGGCTAACATGGTGAAACCCCATCTCTACTAAAAATACAAAAAAAAATTATCCGGGCGTGGTAGCAGGTGCCTGTAGTCCCAGCTGCTTGGGAGGCTGAGGCAGGAGAATCACTTGAACCCGGGAGGTGGAGCTTGCAGTGAGCCAAGATCGCGCCACTGCACTCTAGCCTGGGCAACAGAGCGAGACTCGTCTCTAAAAAAAAAAAAGAATTCTTTGCCTAGCCCCATATTCTGAAGATTTTCTCCCATGTCTTTTTTCTAAACGTTTGATAGTTTAATGACTTAATTTAATTCTATGATTAATTTTGAGTTTAATTCTGTAAGGTGTAAGGTTTAGGTCAAGGTTCATTATTCTTTCACTTCTGGATGTCAAATTGCTTCAGCACCATTTGTTGAAAAGGCTGTTCTTCCTCCACTGAAATTGAGCTGCACCTTTGTTAAAAATCAGTTAAGAAAATTTATGCAAATTTTTTTTGGCCCTTTATTCTGTTCCGTTGATTTGTGTGTTTATCTCCTCACCAATAGCATGCTGTTTTGATTTCTGTAGCTATGTAGTAAGCCTTAACATTGGGAAGAAGACTCCCTCTCACTTTATTTTTGTAAAGATTGTTTTCTATATTCTAGGGCCTTTCCCTGTGAATTTTAGAATAAGCTCCTTGTTGTCTACAAAAGCCTTTTGAGAGGAATTGTGTTAAACCTATAAATCATTTGGGGAGAATTGACATGTTACTCTTTCAAACCTTCCAATCCATGAACATAGTATAGTATGTCTCTCCATTTATTGTGGTCTTTGATTTTTTTCTTCACCATTTTGTAATTTCCAGGATAGAGATACTGTGCACATTCTGTTAAATGTGTATTTAAGTATAATTTTCTTTGGCGTGATCGTAAATCGTATTTTGTTTTTAATTTTGATTTCTAAATGTTCATTTTTAGTATATAGAAATGCAATTGAGTTTTGTGTGTTGCTCTTGTTTCTTGTGACCTTGCTGGAACTAATCTCTTATTTCTAGTAGTTTTTAAACATCTTCTTAGGGCCTATTCTATCCTACTTTTGTTGCTTTGGCAGATTTATGTTCTAGGTAGGTTTGAGCTAGAATTTAAGATGGGATGAAATCTGTTGTAGTCATTGGAACATAGCTATTGGGGTATATGATGATTTTTTTCATTTTTCTCTCATTTTAAGAAAAGCAACTGTAAAAGCGGCCATAGCAAAGAGATCAGCCTTTGAAACAAGATTGCCTGGGCTTGAATCTTGACTACCACTTAATAGCTAAGGATCTTAGGAAAGTGAGTTAACCCTTCTATGCCTCAATTTCTACATATTTAAAAAGGAGATAATAATAGTACTCACTTCATAGGGTTAAATAAGGTAAACATGTAATGTGTTTAGAATAGTGCCTGGCATATAAAAATCATTAAATATTAACTTCTATAATTTAAAAAGGGATTTAGAAAATATAGACTCTGGGCAGCAAAGTATAGGTAAAATTTTTGCATATATTTTATTTTCTTTATAGTAGTGATCACTATTCATTAGAGTCACCAGGCTAATACCAAACTTTTGCCCAGTATTCCTAACCTACCCTATTCTGAAATGTGAGACTACTGAGACACCAGAGAGGAAAGGAAAGGGGAAAGGAAATAAGCTTTAATGAATAAATGCCTACTGTGCTAGACATTCTACAAAATTCACCTCGTTTAATTCTTAGATAGGGAATATAACCTGTTTTGTAGATTTTATAGATAAGGAAGAAGCTTTGGCCACTTGTTCTTTTTTCAATACTGTATTGCCTTTTTAGTACATCATTCTACCAAGGTAAGGAGAATTGGTAAAGCCAGAGGCAACTCTGCCAGCGCTTAATTGAGCTATTCATCTGGCCTTTTGATTTTCCCACAGGATTGCTTTGTATTATGGCCTTTATCCCTCTCCTTTCCCCACCCCCCCAACACATACCCTTTTGGTTGGTTTATCTCCTGCTATTAAGTAGGCACTTGGCACCCAGAAAAATGAGGAGGAGTTCACTGCTTTAGATCCATTAATATCTCTTATTTGGTGGGAGATAAACATTGCTGATATATTTAAACATGAAGCACTCAGCAGCAGCTGTGGTATATGAAAAAGAACATTTGACCCAAGTTCGTGCCCCTTCTCTGTCACTTACCGCTTTTAGGACTTAGGAAAACTTGCTTCATCAACATGGTCTTTAGTTTTGTTATGTGTAAAATGAGAAGTTGCATTAAGAATTTATCTTCAATGTCCATTCAAGGTTTAGCACAATTCTGTAAGAGATTCTAGTTCAAAGAGAGAAAGGCAAAACATGTTTGCTTGTAAACTACTTCCTAGAGCCTCAGAAATGGTGATTAACTCCACAATCTTAACTATAGAGTTGGTTTGTATCTTTGAGGTTTGAATCTTTTTATTGCCAAAGTCAGCTGTATTTTTTTGTCTCTTGCATTTTTTTATCTTGAGAATTAAAGGACACAAAGCTCAGTTACATTTTAAATGTAAATCCTGATGAAAATTTCATAAGGTCATAGAAAATGAGTAGAAATATTGTTTCTAATTGTACCTGTGGGCAAATGTGTCTTCATGTGGTTGAGTCAAATGCTTATGATTTCTACAAAAATGGGCCTTTCTAATGCACTTTAAATTTGGATTCTGCTATTGATATCTGTGTCCCAATAAGAAATGATGTGATGTGGAGTATAGATTTCATAAAAAATACTAATTTTATCTCTAGTATGGAACCGTTTTTGACAGATTAACAAATAGACAAGGAAGACTTTTAAATACCTAAGAAATCTAATTCAAATTTATTCTAATTAAATATGTAAAATATTAAACCTTATATTTAGTATAAAATGATAACTGCTTTACACCTGATTACCACTTTTTGTCTTTCCTCAGTACCTAACAATTTTTGGCATCTTTGCCTGCTAATTCAAATTTTTTCTTATTAAATATGTAAAATATTAAACCTTAAGTTTAGTATAAAATGACAGTTGCTTTACACCTGATTACCACTTTTTGACTTTCCTCAGTATTTAACAATTTTTGACTTCTTTGCCTGTCGTATAATTGCTTCAGTGTGTTTCAGCATAGGCTTCTTGTGGGTTTTTTTTTTTGGTCTAATAATCTATTTTTCATGCATGGAGATAATAGAAGGAAATGTGCTTTCAGGTATTTTATGCAGAAGCTATGCATTTGCAGTGATCTTTTTATTTCTTCTTATTACTGACCTAGATGACGATATGATTGACTGGATTTAGGAGAACAAACTGGTCTTGAACTGTTACAGGAAGGAATAGGTTGATGCACTAATAAAGTATCGTTAATATAACCACTCTGTAATAATTTCTTGATTTGGATTCATTGTTACTAAGCATCTTTGTTATTGAGTCTTCTTTTCTTTGGTTTATCACCAGTTAATATTGAGGGTCTAATACTAAGCTAACCAATAGGTTTTAAGAGATGGAGTCTCACTCTGTCACCCAAGCTGGAGTTCAGTGACAAGATCATAGTTCACTGAAACCTTCAACTCCTGGGCTCAAGGGATCTTCCCACCTCAGCCTCCCTTATAGCTGAGATTATAGGTGGGAATTACCATACTCTGGTACTAAGCTTTTAAGTCAGGATAGTAAATTAGTACATCTTGTACCATACTGGCTAAAACACTTTTTTTCTAATACTAGTATTTTAGCAGATTACTGGTAATTTTTTTCTAAAATAATGGGTTGCATTGCTAATGGGTAGGACAATGAAGAAAGAAAGAAAGAAAAGAATCACATCCTTATAATAGATTCAAGATGTCATAGAGTAAGGAAAGCAAATCTATTATTGAAGACTATATGAAGAAAACCACAGTCTGCTTTGAACTTTGTTAATTTGGGTTACAATATTTCATATAATAATTTTGAAACAAAGCAATTTAAATATGTGAAATGTATTTAATCACAATTAAATATGTGAAATATTCCAGTGCACATTAGACTATCATACACTTCAAATGGCATTTTCCTGTGCCTTTTTTCAAAGTCCGTTCAGTGTTCTTAATTTCTAAAGGTAATTCATTAGCATTTAAAGATATTAGTAGAAAATATTGCCTACCTTCCTTCCTTGCTTCTCTCTCTCTCTTTCTTTCTTTTTCTTTTCTTTTTTTCCCTCTGTGGCCCAGGCTGGAGTATAGTCGGCTCGCTGCAGACTCCCTGCCTCCGGCTCCCGTGATTCTCCTGCCTCGGCCTGCGGCCTGCCTGGGTTTGCTGGCGCGTGCCACCACCCCTGCCTGGTTTTTCTCCTTTGGCTGGAGGCGCAGTTTCGCCATGTTGGCCAGGCTAGTCTCCAGCTCCTGACCTCCAGTGGTCTGCCCGCCTCGGCCTCCCGAGATGCTGGGACTGCAGACGGAGTCTCGCTCACTCGGTGCTCGGTGTTGCCCGGGCTGGAGCGCGGTGGCGTGGTCTTGGCTCGCTGCAGCCTCCGCCTCCCAGCCGCCTGCCTTGGCCTCCCAGGGTGCTGGGATTGCAGCGTCTGCCCGGCCGCTGCCCCGTCTGGGAGGTGGGGAGCGTCTCTGCCTGGCCGCCCATCGTCTGGGATGTGAGGAGCGCCTCCGCCTGGCCACCCTGTCTGGGAGGTGAGGAGCACCTCTGCCCAGCCGCCACCCCGTCTAGGAAGTGAGGAGCGTCTCTGCCTGGCTGCCCATCGTGTGGGATGTGAGGAGCGCCTCTGCCCGGACGCCCTGTCTGGGAAGTGAGGGGCACCTCTGCCTGGCCGCCCCCTCTGGGAAGAAGTGAGCGCCTCTGCCCGGCCACCCCGTCTGGGAAGAAGTGAGGAGCGCCTCTGCCCGGCCGCCCCGTCTGGGAAGTGAGGAGCGCCTCTGCCCGGCCGCCCCGTCTGGGAAGTGAGGAGGGCCTCTGCCCTGCCGCCCCCTCTGGGAGGAAGTGAAGAGCATCTCTGCCCGGCCGCCCCGTCTGGGAAGAAGTTTGGAGCGCCTCTGCCCGGCCTCTCCGTCTGGGAAGTGAGGAGCGCCTCTGCCCGGCCGCCCTGTCTGGGAAGTGAGGAGCGCCTCTGCCTGGCCGCCCCGTCTGGGAAGAAGTGAGGAGCGCCTCTGCCCGGCCGCCCATTCTGGGAAGAAGTGAGGAGCGTCTCTGCTCGGCTGCCCCGTCTCGGAAGTGAGGAGCACCTCTGCCCGGCTACCCATCGTCTGGGATGTGAGGAGCGCCTCTGCCCGGCTGCGCCGTCTGGGAAGTGAGGAGCGCCTCTGCCCGGCCGCCCCGTCTCGGAAGTGAGGAGCGTCTCTGCCTGGCCGCCCCGTCTGGGATGTGGGGAGCGCCTCTGCCCGGCCGCCCCGTCTGGGAGGTCTACCACAGAGGCCAGACGCAATGTGGGGGCTGGATGTGGTGGCTCACGCCTGTAGTCCCAGCACTCTAGGAGGCCGAGGCGGGTTGATCACGAGGCTAGGAGTTCGAGACCAGCCTGGCCAACATGGCGAATCATATGAAAAATACAACAGACAAACCAACCAACCAACCCAGCAACAACAAAACAGGTCTACCCTGGAGTCATACTCTAATTTTTTCTATTTTCCTCCTTTTCTGATCCTTTATCCCACTTTCTTTTTCTTCCTCTTCCTTCTCCTTCTTCTTTGTGAAATAGAGGATTGAGTTATCATTGATCCATACAAAGTCCCTCTCTCATTTATTTTCTTTAATTCCCACCCCCCATTTCTATTCCCCGCTTCCCATGTGCAACCTTCCTAATATATTTGATATGCATCTCTTTGTTTGTATGTATTTTTAGAAAATGTTTATTGTTTTGTGTGCAAAAAAAAAATAATAAAAAGAAAAAAGAAAAAAAAAGAAGAAAATATTGACCAATTTCAGGAGAACCTTTATTTGAATTGTATTCAGTTTGAATTAATTCTTTACTATGTTCTTGATATAATTGGAGGCTTTTATGGGATAACTTTATCCCTGTTACTGTTCATTAGCACTTATAATTGATGTTGAGAAAACACAGAAAATTAAGCCCAGATAAGTTTATTTTGCTGTTTATCAGGGTCAATGGTAAAAATACCCAGTTTAAAAAAATGTGATGGATAGCAGGTGTAATAGAAAAGAAATCCACAAAGAAGGAGGTGGTCAGTAATTCACAAGAGAAAACATTAAGGGTTCAGCAGAGTACTTACAAATACTAGGTATAAAGTAACAAAGTAAACTAGAAGCTTTAACATGAAGAGTTATAGAAACTTGACGCAGGATTAGTGTTTAATATGTAGTAAGAGTGGCTATTCTTGGTCTTAAACAAATAGATTTAATTGGAAGGTGAGGAGTAGCAGTGCATGTTAAGTGTATTTAGGAATCTATAGACCAAAATGTGGCTGTGAAATGTGAAAAACACTGGATGGGGATAAAAGGAGTGAGAAAGCTATATGGGGTTATACTACAGACTAGACAGTATGGATGATGCTTTCCTAATAGGTAAAAAAGCAGGATACCCAGATCAAACTAATGCTCGACACCACCCTTCCCCTCCACACTTCAATTATAGCTATCATGTTGAGCCATATGAAATCACTGCTTTTGTATATAGAAAACAATTATTAGCCATTTCATATTGTTTGACCCATATAGAAATGCCCAAAAGGACCATTAAAGTTCTAATTAGCATATGGGGAAGGAACTCATAGATTTTATTTTATGGGAATAATGGTATAACGTTCATAGCTAAGACGTAAGAGCTGGAGAGAATAATATTTTACTTTTATTTTCTCTATCAAGGACACTGATATATAAACTGCAAAGGGTAGAGCAAGCATAGTTAGAGAAAAGAAAATGCAAGGTAGATTAGTACCTACTTGCTTTAAGTGGCCCAAATTAAGTAAAGCCTGCTATACTGAAATAATTTTCAGTGGAAGATATTCTTTGTGAAATCAAAGTAGACAGGAGAGATGGAAATGGCCCAGTGAGCAAGTATATATAAAAAGGAAAAAAGAATAGATTCTAGAAACTATAGATGGTGAACTCAGCTTTAACCCCCAGACAAAATTTTAGACAGGTTTATTCAACAGGTGTTTGTGCACTTTCAGAAGATAGTCAAATTAACTTTATTTTCTCTTTCATCTGAGCACTAGATACTGTAAGGCAGCATTTTAAGAAACCTAATGTAGTCTTCGCAATCTTAACCTTCATTCGTAGAAGTGTAGTTTCCTGATGAAGGAAAATAATACACTGTACTCTGTGCTGATAAGACCACTGGAACATTGTGCTCTTACTATTTTAAAAGGCTCAGACATTGATAAACTAGAGACCTCCCAGAAGAAAGTAACCACAATAATATTTATGGTGAAGGAGTGTTTTTCTTGAGGGGATGTTAGGAAAGAGAAGTATCTATAAATTACAGCTGTGAGTAATGTAGAAGGACTTAACATGTCAAAAGAAAACAAGGTACAAATGATAGCTATCTTTATTTCATGGATTACCACGTAACAAAGGGAATTGACTTTTTTCTTTTTAGTTTATTTTTTAAAATGGGATCTCGCTATATTGCCCAGGATGGAGTGCAGTGGCTATTCCCACACAGATCATGGCACATCCTTCTGCCTCAGCCTCTGAGTAGCTGAGACTACAGGCACCACCATATTATTTCATTTTTTTAATGTCACTCCCAAGGGTAGAACCTGGACAACTCTCTGGAAATTACAGAGAGAGAGATAAAGTTCAATTAAAGGTAGAGTCTCCCCTAATTAGAGCAGCTGTACGTATGAACTGGCCATTCCTGGAAAAGTAAAACCTTATCTTTACTAGTGTTTAGGCAGAGGTCGGAATGGCCATCTGCCATTTAGGTTATAGAAAGGATAATTTTGTGAGGAGGTAGTTTGGACTAGAATTGATGGCTCCCAAACTTGGCAGAGTATCACCATCACTGCAGAGCTTGTTAGAAAAACATTTTAAGAGTTGTATATATTTTTGTAGATCACTTTTTCCCCAGTGAAGTATCTTACTCATTCCTGAAATTGGATAAGTGATACAAGCTTTGCAGAGTAGAATGTAAATTCCATGAGGACGGAGACCTTGTTTGACTTTTTTATTTTTTATTTTTTATTTTTTTTGAGATGGAGTTTCGCTCTTGTTGCCCAGACTGGAGTGCAATGGCGTGATCTCGGCTCACCGCACCCTCTGCCTCCCAGGTTCAAGTGATTCTCCTGCCTCACCCTCCCGAGTAGCTGGGATTACAGGCATGCACCATCACGCCTGGCTAACTTTGTATTTTTAGTAGAGATGGGGTTTCACCATGTTGGTCAGGCTGGTCTCGAACTCCCTACTTCAGGTGATCCACTCTCGGCCTCCCAAAGTGCTGGGATTACAGGCGTGAGCCACCGCGCCCGGCCTATTTGACTTGTTTATAAGCAGTATCTCCAGGATCTATCACAGTGCTTTAGCTCCTAGTAAGAGGTAAACCAATGTTATGTTTTAAAGAAAGCAGCTAAGTCCATTGATGGCTGTTTATTGATCTTATGACTTTATAAGTTTGTAAAATATATACAGTAAATCTATTATCCTGTCATTATTTGAATATTTAAGAAGTATGGTCTATGATTGACTTAGTTCATTTTGTCTTTTGTTAGAGAACAATTTAGAAGCTTATAGTATGAAATTTTAAATACAAATATCTAAGAGACATAATGGATTCTGAATAGAATATTTTGTATTCAAATACATTGTATTCAAATCTATATTTGACTAATTTATCTACTAGTGAATTATTCAACATTGCTAAATTAAAATTAAAGAAATGTTTTTCTCAAAAGGAAAGTTCTTCAAATATTTTAAGACAATTTACATGTTTATATTACCATTCAAGAAAAAACTATAGTTAGTTGATGGTTGGAAACTGACTGTAATCTCAGCTTTCAAAATATAAAGGAGTCATAAGTATTGTTTTTTATAAGTTGCAAATTCTTAACAACAGTGGGTGAAGAAGCACACATTTTTTCCTGACTAAAATTATGTTGATTGATTGCCCTGTTTTTTTTTTTTTTTTTTTGAGACGGAGTCTCGCTCTGTCGCCCAGGCTGGAGTGTAGTGGCGCAATCTCGGCTCACTGCAAGCTCCGCCTCCCGGGTTCACGCCATTCTCCTGCCTTAGCCTCTCCGAGTAGCTGGGACTACAGGCGCCTGCCACCACGCCCGGCTAATTTTTTGTATTTTTAGTAGAGACGGGGTTTCACCGTGGTCTCGATCTCCTGACCTCGTGATCCGCCCGCCTTGGCCTCCCAAAATGCTGGGATGATTGCCTTGTTTTAATGAGTTTTTAGAAGTGTATTGCCATTTTACTTTTGTGACATAGTGGAGTTAAATTTTTTAGTAAATAGAGCCTGGGATAACGTTACTTAACTTTTAGGGTGCTTTTGAAATAATTAAGTTACTAATCAAAGTAACTAATTATATATACTAAAACTTATTACATAACCTTGAAGTATTATAGATTTTAAAGTTTAACAGTGGGAATGTAATGATACTATTATAGTGAATACATCAGGCTAGGAGTATGGGGTTTTTGATCATTTATTTGTAGTTGTTTCTTACATTTAATACTTCATTCTACTTACAGTGGAAGTTAAATTGCTCATCTCTAAACTTGCATCATGCTTATAATAAAACTAAAAAGAAACAGTTCACTCAGTGGCATTTGATAGAGACATTTAGATAGTACACAGTGATAGCCCTGTGTATGTTTGTGTGTGTGTGCAAGTGTGTATGTGTGTGTTAATTTTTTAAACTGTTACTTTAGAGAAAAGGAAAAATGGTTTGGAGCATTCTCTTCCCACCAAGGAAGTGTGTGATATTCATGCTAGAAGAATGAGATCCACTTCTTCCCAGTAAAATACTCATGAATTGGTCAGAAGTGAACACTTTTCAATTGTATCTGTATAATCAATTATCAACCATTAACTTTTGGGGAACATGTTCCTAATAAAGGCTACTGTAGTAAGTAAAGCAGGAATCAGTGCTAAAAAATAATGGCTAGATGGAGAATACATGCAAAAGAGAGTGTTGACATTGTTTCTTTTTTTTTTATTTTGAGACGGAGTTTCAACCATTAACTTTTGGGGAACATGTTCCTAATAAAGGCTACTGTAGTAAGTAAAGCAGGAATCAGTGCTAAAAAATAATGGCTAGATGGAGAATACATGCAAAAGAGAGTGTTGACATTGTTTCTTTTTTTTTTATTTTGAGACGGAGTTTCGCTCTTGTTGCCCAGGCTGGAGTACAATGGTGCGATCTCGGCTCACCGCTACCTCCACCTCCCGGGTTCAAGTAGTTCTCCTGCCTCAGCCTCCAGAGTAGCTGGGATTACAGGCATGCACCACCACGCCCAGCTAATTTTTGTATTTTTAGTAAAGACGGGGTTTCTCCATGTTGGTCAGGCTGGTCTTGAACTCCTGACCTCAGGTGATCTGCCCACCTCACCCTCCCAAAGTGCTGGGATTACAGGCATGAGCTGACATTATTTCTTAATGTATAGAGACTAAGACCTGTTTATATTAACAATCACTGAGAAAAAATATATAGATATCATTTCCAGTGCCACATGAATAAATAAACCGCTGAACTGGGAGAAGGAACATTTAATGATATATGTCATAGCTTATGTTAGATTTTTCTTGAATAGCTATTAGTTACTATTGGGAAGAACCTAATAGAAAATGTATTTTTAAGATAAAAATGTATTTTTAAGAGTATTAAGTGAAATTTTAAAAATTTCCTCATTCTTTTAACACAAAGCAGTTGGCTTCATTTCTCTTGTTTCTTGATGGTCCTTATCCATACATTTGTGCATAAATTTACATAGTTGATAGTGTACACATAATTTTGTATTTTATATTTTTGCTGTGTAACCCCTAATTTTTTTCACATTGCTTTTTATATTATTGATTACTATGTAATAGTCTATCAAATATTCCATAATTTAATACTTAACCATTCCCTTGATACTGGACTTGTAGGTTGTTTTTAATTCACTGGCTTTATAAATAGTACTACTTTAAATATTTTATATATGTAATTGTTTTTTACTTATCAGTTATGTCCCCAGGATAGATGACCAGAGGTGGAGTAATGGATGTGCATGTTTTCATGGCTCTTCAAGTATATTGCCAAGTTATTTTCCTAAGGGATCATCTCACTGTATGGTGCTTTTAGAAATGGAGGTGTATATCAGTTTCAAGTAGTAATTGCTAACATTAGGTTTTTGAATTTTTAGAAATGCTAATTTATTAGGTGTAAATTTATGCCTCATTTTCATTTAAATTTCTTTGATAACTGGCAAAATAGTTGTATCTTTTCTGTGAGTCAGCATATTATTTATATTTCCTATATTGTAACTTATCTGTTAACTTTTTTTTTACCAAATCATCTTTTGGGTGTTGGTGGTGTTCTTATAGCTCATTAGTTTTATATGTATTTTAAAATATTAAGATTTTTCCATCTTGTAAATATTTTCACTTTTTTCTTTTCAATTTTTACTTTTTTTTGTAAAGTGGTTTTTAAAAGTAAACTAACAGCACAGCTAAAAGATAATATACCAGAGATGCAAAGATCGTTCAACATTTACAAATCTGTAAATGAAATACATCACATAAACAGAATCAAGGAAGAGACCATATAATCATCTCAGTAGATGGCAGAAAAAACATTTCTTGAAATTCAGTATTCTTTTTTTTTTTTTTTTTTAATTTGAGATGGAGTTTTGCTCTGTTGCCCAGGCTGGAGTGCAGTGGCGCCATCTCGGCTTACTGCAACCTCCGCCTCCTGGGTTCAACTGATTCTCCGGCCTCAGCCTCCTGAGTAGCTGGGATTACAGGTGCATACCACCACATCTGGCTAATTTTTTGTATTTTTAGTAGAGATGGGGTTTCACCGTGTCGGCCAGTCTAGTCTCAAACTCCTGACCTCAAGTGATCTGCCTGCCTCAGCCTCTCAAAGTGCTGAGATAATAGGCATGCGCCACCATGCCCAGCTTCAGCATTCCTTTTTGATAAAAACCCTCAACAAATTGGGCATAGAAGGAACATATCTCAAAATAATAAAGGGCATGTATGATAAACCTACAGCTAGTGTCATATTGAATGAGGAAAAGCTGAAAGCATTTCTTCTAAGAACTGGAGCAAGACAAGAGTGCCTGCTTTCACTCCTCCTATTCAACATAGTAATGGAAATCCTAGCGAGAGCAGTCAGATGAGAGAAGAAATAAAAGGCATCCAAATTGGAAAAGAGGAAGTCAAATTATCTCTGTTTGCTGATGATATGGTCTTATACCTAGAAAATCCTAAAGACTCCTCCAAAGGACTCCTAGATTTGATAAATGAATTCAGTAAAGTTTCAGGTTACAAAATCAAAGTACGAAAATTAGTGGCATTTCTGTACACCAAAAGTGACCAAGCTAAGACAAAATCAAGAAGCCAATAATAGCTACAAAAAAAACCAAAAATCTAGGAATATATTTAACCAAGGAGGTGAAAGATCTCTACATAGAAAACTACAGAACACTTAGGAAATTGTAGATGACACAAACAAGTAGAAAAATAGCCTGTGCTCATGGATTGTAAAAAACAATATTGTTAAAATGATCCTACTGCTGAAAGCAACCTACAGATTCAGTGTAATCTCCATGAAAATGCCAATATCATTGTCACAGAAATAAAAAAAAATCCTAAAATTCATATGGAACCAGAAAGAGTGCAGATAGCCACAGTAGTCCTGAGCAAAAAGAACAAAGCTGGAGACATCATGTTACCTGATGTAAATTACATTGCAGGGTTCTAGTAAACAAAACAGCATTGTACAGGTATAAAAATAGACAAACAGACCAAAGGAACAGAATAGAGAACCCAGAAATAAATCTACATATTTATAGCCAACTGATCTTTGACAAAGCTGACAAGAACATGCATTGGGAAAAGGACACCCTCTTCTATAAACAGTGCTGGGATAAATGAATGTTCATATGCAGCAGAATAAAACTGGACCCCTATCTCTAACCATATAAAAAATCAATTCAAGATGAATTAAAAACTTAAATGTAATACCCACAACTATAAAAATAATAAGGGAAAACAGCAAAAACTCTTTTGGACATTGGTCTAGGCAAAAAATTTATGAATAAGACCTCAAGGCCAGGTGTGGTGGCTCATGTCTGTTATCCCAGCACTTTGGGAGGTTGAGGTGGGCAGATCACCTGAGGTCAGGAGTTCAAGACCAGCCTGCCCAACATGGCGAAAGCCTGTCTCTACTTAAAATACAAAAAATTAGCCAGACGTGGTGGCAGCCGCCTGTAATCCCAGCTACTCGGGAGGCTGAGGTAGGAGGATTGCTTGAACCCAGGAGGTAGAGGTTGCAGTGAGCCAAGATCACACCACTGCACTCCAGCCTGGGTGACAAGAGTGAAACTCCATCTAAAAAAAAAAAAAACCTGAAAAGCACAGGCAACAGTAACAAAAATAGACAAATGGGACTTACTGAAGTCCTAAATTACTAAAAAGCTTGTGCACAACAAAAGAAGCAACCAGCAGAGTGAAGAGACAATCTGTAGAATGTGTAGAATTGAAGAAAATAATTGCAAATTATCCATCTGATAGGGGACTAATAACCAAAATATACAAGGAACTCAACTCAACAACAAAACTCAGAAACAATCCCATTAACAAGTGGTTAAAGACATAAATAGATATTTTCAAAAGAAGACATGCAGATGGCCAACAGGTATACGAAAAAATGCTCGGCCGGGCGCGGTGATTCACGCCTATAGTCCCAGCACTTTGGACCAGCCTGGCCAATATGACAAAACTCTGTCTCTACTAAAAATACAAAAATTAGCTGGGCGTGGTGGCGGGCACCTGTAATCCCAGCTACTTGGGAGGCTAAGGCAGGAGCCTAACCTGGGAGGTGGAGGTTGCAGTGAGCTGATATGGTGCCACTGCACTCCAGCCTGGGTGACAGAGCGATACTTCATCTAAAGAAAGTGAGAGAGAGAGAGAGAGAGAGGGAGGGAGGGAGGAAAGAAAGAAAAAATGCTCAACATCACTAATTATCAGAGAAATTTAAATTAAAACCACAGTGAAATATCATCTTACCTCAGTCAGATTGGCTATTAATAAAAATATATATTTTAAAAAACATGTTGGTGAGGCTGTGCAGAAAAGAACTCTTAACACACTGTTGGTAGGATTATAAATAAGTACAGCCTCTGTGGTAAATAGTATGGAGATTTCTCAAAGAACTAAAAATAGAATGTCCATTCAATCCAGCAAACCCATTACTGGGTATATACCCCAGAGGAAAATAAATCATTATATCAAAAAGATACTTGCACTAGTATGTTTATAATGGCACTATTCACAATAGCAAAGATATGAAATCAACTTAAGTGTCCATCAGTGGATGAATGGATAAAGAAAATGCTTTGGAAAGCCAACGTGAAAGGATCACTTGAGCCCAGGAATTCAAGACCAGCCTGGGCAACATAGAGAGACCCAATCTCTAAAACAACAGCAAAGAATTAGCTGGGCATGGTGGCACGCACCTGTGGTCCCAGCAACTCAGGAGGCTGAGGTGGGAGGATCAGTTGAGCCCAGGAGGTCTTGGCTGCAGTGAGCTGTGATAGTGCCACTGCATTCCAGCCTGGGCAACAAAGCAAGATCGTGTTTAAAATAATAATAATAAAAAAAAAAAATAATAATACTTAAATAAAAATGAATAAATTAAAAAGCATAAAAAAGGAAAATGTGCTATATATACATAATCAATTACTATTCAGCCATAAAAAAAATGAAGTCATGTTATTTGCAGCAATACGGATGGAACTGGAGGTCATTATCTTAAGTGAGACAAGCCAGGTGCAGAAAGTCAAATATCACATATTCTCATGAACTCATAAGTGGGTGCTACAAAATGTGTACATCTGGATGTAGAGAGTGGAATGGTAGACAATGGAGACTTAGAAGGGTGAGGCCATGGGAGGGGAATGGATGTTGAGAAATTACTTAATGAGTACAGTGTATCATATTTGGGTGTTGTATGCCCTAAAAACCCTGCCTTGACCACTATGCAATCTTTGCATGTAACAAAATTGCATACATAGCCCATGAATTTCTATGAATAACAAAATAGTTAAAAAAACCATATTTTGTTTATGTACTTAGCTGTGTTTCTTTGGCCATTAAGGAACTCAGATATCTGTTAGATGAATGGGTGGATTTTCTTTCTGGTAGTTATTTACTTTTCCCCCTCTCTTTCTCTGGCTCTTGCTGTCCTTCTCTTTTTGTTTGTTTCATTCATTTATTCATTTTTATTGGCAAATAATTTTGTATATTCAAGGTGTACAATGTCATGTTTTGATCTATGTATACATTACAGAAAGATTAAACCAAACTAATTAGCATATCCATCACCTTACCAACATTTTCTTGTGGTGAGAACATTACAGATCTATTCTTTTAGCAATTTTGAAATACACATTTTATTATTATTAACTGTGGTCACCATGTAGTACAGTAGATCTCAAAACTTATTGCTCCAGTCTAACTGAAACTTTGTGCCCTTTGATCAGCATCTCCCCTTTCCTCACCCCTCTCCTTTCCTTATATCCTCTGGTAACTACCTTTCTACTCTGTTTTTATGAGATCAACTTTTTTAGCTTCTACGTAAATGATATCAAACAGTATTTGTTTTTCTGTGCTTGGCTTATTCCACTTAGCATAATGTCTTTCAATTTCATCCAAGTTGTTGTGAATGGCATAATTTCCAATTTCTTTCCTTCATAAGACTTAATGGTTTTCGCACGCACGTGTGTGTGTGTGTGTGTGTGTATAAAACACATTGATTCATTCATCTGATGGACACTTAGATTGCTACCATATCTTGGCTATTATGACTAATGCTGCAATTAACATGAGAGTGCAGACATCTCTTTGACATTCATTTCAATCCCTTTGGATATATATCCAGAAGTAGGATTACTGGATCATATGGTAGTTCCATTTTCAATTTCTTGAGGGACCACCATACTATTTTCCAAATTGTTTCAATTTACATTGCTGCCAACAGTATGCAAGACTTTTCCTTTTCTCTATACCCTTACCAACACAGATTAGTATTTGTCTTTTTGATAATACCCATTCTAACAGGTGTGAAGTGATATATCATTGTTCCTTTAATTTGCATGTCCCTGATGACTGGAGATGTTGAGAATTTTTTCATATATCCATTGGCCATTTGTATGTCTTCTTTTGAGAAATGCTTGTTCAGATCTTTTGCCCATTTTTTAATTATATATTTTTTGCTGTTGAGTTTCTTGTATATTTTAGATATTAACCCCTTATCAGATAGATGGTATGCAGGTATTTTCTCCCAATCTGTGAGTTTTATCATCTGTCTGCTAAGTGTTTCCTTTGCTGTACAGAAGCTTTTTAGTTTGATACTATCCAATTTGTCTATTTGTGATTTTGTTGCCTGTGTTTGGAGTCCTACCCAAGAAATCATTGGCCAGAACAATGTTCTGAAGCTTTTCCCTTATGTTTTCTTCTAGTAACCTTACTGTTTGAGATCTTCTGTTTAAATCTTTAATTCATTTTGAGTTGGTTTTTGTACATGTTATGAGAATAGGGTTCAATTTCATTCTTTTGCATGTAGATATCCAGTTTCCCAGCACCACTTATTGAAGAAACTGTCCTTTCCCCATTGTGTGTTCTTGGAATCTATGTTGAATATTGTTTTATTTTAAATGCTTGGGTTAATTTCTGGACTTTATATCCTGTTCCCTTGGTTGATGTGTCTGTTTCTATGTCAGTATCATGCTGTTTCTATTAAATAAGTTTTATAATACATTTTAAAATCAGGGAGTATGATGCCTCTAGCTTCATTGTTTTTGTACAAGAGTGTTTTAGCTGTTTGGGGTCTTTTCTGGTTTCACTTGTATTTTAGGATTTTTTTTCCATTTATGTGAAAAATTTCATTGAAATTTTCATAGAGATTGCATTAGATCTGTAAATGTCATTGGGTAGAATGGACATTTTTGACATTGAGCGCTGAATGGATGAATAGCCATGACCCAATAATATGCTGCCTACGGGAGACTCTCATCATCTCTAAGGACACGCATAGACTGAAAATGGAGAGATGGAAAATATATTCCATACAAATGGAATCCAAAAGACAACAGGAGTAGTTTTGTTTATATCAGATATAAGAGACTTTAAAAAGTGAATAGTGAAAAAAAATGTCATACGTAATGATAGAGATGTTAGTTCATCAAGAAGTTTGGCAATTGTAAATATATATGCACCCAACATTGGAGCACCTAAATATACAAGGCATATATAATAAAAACTGAAGGGAGGGAGGGAGGGAGGAAGAGAGAGAGAGAGAGACACTGCAACTGCAGTACAATAACAGAAGACTTCAATACCTCACTTTCAACATTGGACAGATTATGTAGACAGAAAATCAATAAGGAAACATTGTACTTAAACCACATTTCAGACTAATTGGTCCTAATAGACATTTATAGAACATTTCAGCTCAAGTACATGTGGAATATTCTCCAGGATAGATCATATTTTAGGTCACAAAGTAAGTCTTAACAAATTTAAGAAGATTGAAATCATATTAAGCATCTTTTCTAATCACAATGGCATGAGACTAAAAATAACAGGAGTAATCTTGGAAGGCTCACAGATGTATGCAAATTAAGCAACATACTTTTGAAAAAGCATGAGTCAAAGAATAAATTAAAAGGGAAATTGAGGCAAATGAAAATGGAAACACAACATACCAAAACTTATGGGATGCAGCAAAAACAGTCGTGAGAGGTAAGTTTATAGCAATAAACATTAAAAAAGATAGAAAATATTAACATTGAACCTCAAGGAACTAGAAAAAGATGAACAAAGTATGCCCAACCTTAGCAGAAGGAAGGAATAAGGAAGATCGGAGCAGAAATAAGATAGAGACTTGAAAAACAACAGAAAAGATTAACAAATCTTAAAGTTGGTTTGTTGAAAAGGTAAACAATATTGACAAATTTTTAGGTAGACTTAGGAAAAAAAAACAAAAGAAAAGACTCAGAATCAGAGATAAAAGTGGAAACTGAACAGACAAATAAGTAATGAGAGTGAGTCAGTAATAAAAAGTCTTCCATCAAAGAAAAGCTTAGGACCAAATGGCTTTTCTGTTGAATTCTACCAAACATTTAAAGCAGAACTTACACTAATGTCTTCGAAACTCTTCCAAAAAATTGAAGAGGAGAGAATACTTTCAAATTCATTTTCTGAGGTCAGCATTACCCTGATACCAAATTCAGGCAGTGTTACTACAGGGAAACTAAAGGCCAATATCCCTTTTGAGAATAGATGCAAAAGGCTGGGTGCAGTGGCTCATGCCTGTAATCCCAGCACTTTGGGAGGCCAAGGTGGGTGGATCACCAAACCTGCATGATCATTTCAATAGAAGCAGAAATAGTATTTGACAAAATTCAACATGTATTCATGATAAAATCTCAACATAAGAGGTATAGAAGGAATGTATCTCGGCTGGGCACACGACTCATGCTTGTAATACCAGCACTTTGGGAGGCTGAGGTGGGCGAATCATCTGAAGTCAGGAGTTCAAGACCAGCGTGACTAACATGTTGAAACCCCGTCTCTAATAAAAAGATGCCCATTCTCGTCACTTATATTCAATGTAGTACAGGAAGTCTGAGCCAGTGCATTTAGGCCAGGAAATGAAAGAAACAAATGAAAATGAAAGAAACAAAATACATCAATATAGTAAAAGAAGGAGTGAAATTTTCTGTTTTCTGATGACATGGTCTTATATATAGAAAACCCTAAAAATCCACCAAAAGACCCCTCTTATAACTGATATACAAATTGAGTAATGTTGCAGATTACAAAATGAACTTGACAATCTACATTGTTTCTATACTCTAACAATGAACTATCCAAATAACTCAAGGAAACAATTCCATTTATGATAGGATCTAAGAAAGTACTTTGGAGTAAATTTAAGTATAGGTGAAAGAGCTGTATAGTGAAAACTATAAAACATTGATGAAAGAAATTGAAGATTCAAATAAATGGAAAGATATCCCGTGTTCATGGATTTGCTTTCTATCTCCTGCAGCTCTCCTTCTCAAAATTGCTTTTCTGTTTTTTTTTCCCCCTTCTGTTGGTAATTATGTTTTTGGCCTTTATACTGCAAGCAGTGATTTTAATCTGGGGCAGTTTCTTACCCTAGACAACATCTAGAGATATTTTTGTTTGTCACAACTTAGTGTGGGGGGGATCCTACTAGCATCTAGTGGGGACAGGCTAGGGATGCTGCAAAACACCCTACAATGGAAAGTCCCCACAGCAAAGAATCATTCAATGGAGAATATCAATAGTTTCAAGGTTGAGAAGCCCTGCCTTAAAGTAACCTTTCTCCCCTGTGTCTACCTGCAAAGTATGAAGAGACAAAAGCCAAGCAGAAGTAATGGTTGATTGTTTTAAGGAACTCAGAGCAGTAAGAAATGTTTCATTGGAGAAGGAAGATTTCTGAAGTCCCAAACTAGGGTACCAGTCCTTCCTATCTTGGAGTCATGGGATTTTCTTGTGGTTGAGATGGGAACACCTGCCAAAAAGAAATCCTCTTGCCTGATACTGATGCTTATGCAGTTCCTCCCATTATTTACTCAGCATCTTGCAGTATTACATAACTACTCAGGTCTCTTATGTGTTCTAATTGTTTATATACAACATGTCACTGATTTTGCTATTCATTATTCATTTTTTGTCATTTTGTCAGTTAAAATGGCCAGTGGATCTGCCTTTGCCTGAAAGAAAGACTTCATTGCTCTTAAAATTGTGAGATGTTGAAAGATTTCATATTTTTGATTGTGGCATGGTTCTAATCATACTAATCTAGCTAGAACTCAGTTCTTGCTTTAATCTTGCCCTGCTTGAACATGAAGCTATTTTCATTTTATACTATATTATTTACGCAGTGTGGTAAAATGTCACTTTGCCTCAAGGTGACCTTTGAAGTTATAGGGAGCCTATGTTTTGATTAAAATATATTGTGTGGGGTGTTAAGCACTTTTAGTGTATAAGGGAAGATGAAGGAGTTCACAGGGCAAGTGGGTGGCTGTAAATTTTTACATAGAGATCAAGATTTGTTTTTTAGCTATGAGCAGAATCCACGTGGTATTTGGAGAAGAATTGTGTAGACTTATGCTATATTATGGAATTTTTTTTTTAAGAAAATGGAGAACAAGGCAAAGCAAACAAGAAAAAAAAATGAGATAGGACCTAAAATGACTTCATAGGAGATGAAGCCTTTAAAGTTCATTGTTAACTAGAGGGAGAGGCTCTAAATTCAGAAACCAAAAGGAAAGAACCCATAGACAAACCTAGGTTGTTTGCAACTAAAATATTTGTAACATCATAGATTCCTTATCTTTTTACTGTATAGTTTGTTTTTTACTTGTATTACTCTTGAAATTTTAGGGGCAGTCATACATATGGTGGATAGGTGTGAGGAGGTAGGACAAGAATTTATGAAATTCCTGTATAATTTTTTAGAGGAATATACTTAACCAAGTTCAGTTTTATTCTAAAATTTCTTCATGTTATAGAAAGATTTACCTATATATTTAAAATGACAGTCTCTTTGACTATAGCGTACCAAGAAAGGCAAAATGAGAAGGTGCTTGAGAAACCACAGTAAGCCAAGCAGAATATGAGACCCTTGGGATTTAATGGAAGAGTATTCTTGGTGCTTTCTTGTAGTAAACTGGAGTTCATAAAATCATGAACTATGTAAGGGAATTTAGACTTCTCACAGGGCAGAATTGCTATAATATATGTACTCTGTTTTGTCTCATCTTAATATTTATGACTTAATTTCATAAAATCAGTTTCACTTCTAAGTTTTAAGTTAATTTCTTATTTTTTTCAGTGAATATCACCTCTGCCAGGCAATTAACCGGATGTAGTCGCTTTGGTCATATTTTCCCTTCATCTGCTTACCAGCACATTAAGATGCATAAGAGAATTCTGGGGCACTTGTCATCAGTCTACTGTGTAGCATTTGACCGAAGTGGGAGAAGAATTTTTACAGTGAGTGTAAAATTTATAATATGGTATATATAGAATTACAACAATTGAAGTCAGACTGCATGGCATTGCATTGTGCTTTGTAAGCAGTTCACTTTTTTTGGATATATGGGTGCAGAAAAAGATGAGTGGAAATTCAAAAAATTCTCTCATTTTATATAAGTAAACGAGTGAACAAAAATGTTTACTGTCTTCTTGGAAGTGTAATTTAAAAAAGTTAAATCTTCAGAAGACCTTATATTCTAGAAGTGGTTAATTTATGTGAAACAAGTGTACTCAATTTCATTTCATTCAATTTTAAGAAACATTTATTAAATGTTTGTTAATGTATCACTTAGTATAATTGCTGCCAGTTTGCCTAAATAATGATTTCATCACTTTTTTTATTAGATAGTTGAACTACACCGTGATGAAGATTATAGCTATTTTTTACATCTTTTTTTTTTTTGGTTTTAGTACTGGTTATTTTTTAAGCTGAATTTTTATTAAGCAGATAATACTGTATGCTTTTGAGTACAAAATTGTAGTACACCAGTATTTCCAAAAGAAAGCTTAATCTCATTGCTTTAGTATTAACATAGAAGTGTGGGTAATAGCATAATTTTATTTTTATATTTGTATGCTACAACGAATGAAGTGGAAGTTATTCGGGAAAGTTATTCGGGAAGTTATTACACCTTAGAGTTTATTTTGGACTCTTCCATCAATGACTTAATGGCTCTAAATGCGTCACATAAGTATTTGGATGTTAGTGATCATGATGAGGATGACGAATGCTATATTTTAATAAATAGATAATTGTTAAGTAACTTCTCTACCATAGTAGAGTAGAATTGCTTTTTACTGTTCACTGTTCTGAAATTCTCAAAAGGAAGTTTAATATATTTTTACCAGAAATTATCATTAATGGGTAGCCTCATGTTTACTGAGAAATGCATGTAGACTTCAGGTTAAATTCTGAATAATTTGTGGAAAAAATATTTAAATAATTTAGAAAAAAGGCTGTCAAGCCTAAAGAAAGAAATGATGGTAAAAATACTTAATGCCAAATCACTAAAAAGTGAGTTTAAAATATTTTGCGTTGTCAGGATTGGTGGTAATTTTGAAAAGTTCTTCATAAATGCCATTGTCACTTTGGACAATGCTTTGTTATTGCTATCATTTGGACATCATTTATACTTGCTACTGGATGCCTATTATATGTAGAGAGGAGACGAGAAAGTAAAGGCTTAGAAGTAATTTAATAAAATCTTCTTTTTGGCTATTTTTTGGGTGGGGGGATTGTGGTGAATTTCTGCTTCATTATAAACCTATTGTCCTTTGTTACTATAGGGTTCAGATGACTGTTTAGTAAAAATTTGGGCTACAGATGATGGACGCCTTCTTGCTACACTTCGTGGACACTCTGCTGAAATTTCTGACATGGCTGTTAACTATGAAAACACTCTTATTGCCGCAGGCAGCTGTGATAAGGTAGTAAGAGTATGGTGTCTTCGAACTTGTGCACCCGTTGCAGTCCTTCAGGGCCATTCAGCTTCTATTACTTCCATACAGGTAAGAAAAGTGATGAAATTTAGCTTGAACATATGTAATAAAGGTGAGAATTCTCTGATTTCATGTTATATTATGTATAGATAATAGCCCAAAGAATAACAAGAGAAAAATGCTCTCTTCTGGACTTTGCTCCTACCCTGCAGCAAGGTATTTTTTTAAGTTCCTTTTTCATATAATTATCTTTTTTAATAAATAAGTAAAAAGATGATTTAAAAAGTTCTATAAATAGAGTAAGATATTTGTATTTGTAAATGCCTTAAGAGCACACTCTTTCCTGTTAGAATATAAACGGGTTCTACCATCAGAGAATACTATAAACACCTCTATGCAAATAAACTAGAAAATCTAGAAGAAATGGATAAATTCCTCGACACATACACCCTCCCAAGACTAAACCAGGAAGAAGTTAAATCTCCGAATAGACCAATAACAGGCTCTGAAATTGAGGCAATAATTAATAGCTTATCAACCAAAAAAAGTCCAGGACCAGGTGGATTCACAGCCGAATTCTACCAGAGGTACAAGGAGGAGCTGGTACCATTCCTTCTGAAACTATTCTAATTAATAGAAAAAGAGGGAATCCTCCCTAACTCATTTTATGAGGCCAGTATCATCCTGATACCAAAGCCTGGCAGAGACATAACAAAAAAAGAGAATTTTAGACCAATATCCCTGATGAACATCGATGCAAAAATCCTCAATAAAATACTGGCAAACCGAATCCAGCAGCACATCAAAAAGCTTATCCATCACGATCAAGTTGGCTTCATCCCTGGGATACACGGCTGGTTCAGTATACACAAATCAGTAAACGTAATCCATCATATAAACACAACCAAAGACAAAAAACACATGATTATCTCAATAGATGCAGAAAAGGCCTTTGACAAAATTCAACAGCCCTTCATGCTAAAAACTCTCAATAAATTAGGTATTGATGGGACGTATCTCAAATAATAAGAGCTATCTATGACAAACCCACAGCCAATATCACACTGAATGGGCAAAAATTGGAAGCATTCCCTTTGGAAACTGGCACAAGACAGGGATGCCCTCTCTCACCACTCCTATTCAACATAGTGATGGAAGTTCTGGCCAGGGCAATCAGGCAGGAGAAGGAAATAAAGGGTATTCAATTAGGAAAAGAGGAAGTCAAATTGTCCCTGTTTGCAGATGACATGATTGTATATTTAGACAACTCCATCGTCTCAGCCCAAAATCTTAAGCTGATAAGCAACTTCAGCAAAGTCTCAGGATACAAAATCAATGTGCAAAAGTCACAAGCATTCCTATACACCAATAACAGACAGAGAGCCAAATCATGAGTGAACTCCCATTCACAATTGCTTCAAAGAGAATAAAATACCTAGGAATCCAACTCACAAGGGACGTGAAGGACGTCTTCAAGGAGAACTGCAAACCACTGTTCAATGAAATAAAAGAGGATACAAACAAATGGAAGAACATTCCATGCTCATGGGTAGGAAGAATCAATATCACGAAAATGGTCATACTGCCCAAGGTAATTTGTAGATTCAATGCCATCCCCATCAAGCTATCAATAACTTTCTTCACAGAATTGGAAAAAACTACTTTAAAGTTCATATGGAACCAAAAAAGAGCCCGCTTTGCCAAGTCAATCCTAAGCCAAAAGAACAAAGCTGGAGGTACCACGCTACCTGACTTCAAACTATACTACAAGGCTACAATAACCAAAACAGCATGGTACTGGCACCAAAACAGATGTAGACCAATGGAACAGAACAGAGCCCTTAGAAATAATGCTGCATATCTACAACCATCTGATCTTTGACAAACCTGACAAAAACAAGAAATGGGGAAAGGATTCCCTATTTAATAAATGTTGCTGTGAAAACTGGCTAGCCATATGTAGAAAACTGAAACTGGATCCTTTCCTTACACCTTATACAAAATTAATTCAAGATGGATTAGAGACTTACATGTTAGACGTGAAACCATAAAAACCCTAGAAGAAAACCTACGCAATACCATTCAGGACATAGGCATGGGCAAGGACTTCATGTCTAAAACACCAAAAGCAGTGGCAACAAAAGTCAAAATTGACAAATGGGATCTAATTAAACTAAAGAGCTTCTGCATAGCAAAAGAAACTACCATCAGAGTGAACAGGCAACCTACAGAATGGGAGAAAAATTTTGCAACCTACACATCTGACAAAGGGCTAATATCCAGAATCTACAATGAACTCAAACAAATTTACAAGAAAAAAACAACCTCATCAACAAGTGGGCGAAGGATATGAGCAGACACTTCTCAAAAGAAGACATTTATGCAGCCAACAGACACATGAAAAAATGTTCATCATCACTGGCCATCAGAGAAATGCAAATCAAAACCAGAATGAGATACCATCTCACACCTGTTAGAATGGCGATCATTAAAAAGTCAGGAAACAACAGGTGCTGGATAGGATGTGGAGAAATAGGAACACTTTTACACTGTTGGTGGGAATGTAAACTAGTTCAACCATTGTGGAAGGCAGTGTGGCGATTCCTCAGGCATCTGGAACTAGAAATACCATTTGACCCAGCCATCCCATTACTGGGTATATACCCAAAGGATTATAAATCATGCTGCTCTAAAGACACATGCACACATATGTTTATTGCAGTACTATTCACAATAGCAAAGACTTGGAACCAACCCAAATGTCCAACAATGATAGACTGGATTAAGAAAATGTGGCACATATACACCATGGAATACTATGCAGCCATAAAAAAAACGATGAGTTCATGTCCTTTGTAGGGACATGGATGAAGCTGGAAACCATCATTCTCAGCAAACTATGGCAAGGACAGAAAACTGAACACCGTATGTTCTCACTCATAGGTGGGAATTGAACAATGAGAACACATGGACACAGGAAGGGGAACATCACACACCAAGGCCTGTTATGGGGTGGGGGAGGAGGGAGGGATAACAGTCGGAGATGTACCTAATGTTAAATGACGAGTTAATGGGTGCAGCACACCAACATGGCACATGTATACATAGGTAACTAACCTGCATGTTGTGCACATGTATCCTAAAAGTTAAAGTATAATTAATAAAAAAAAGATTATACACAGGTTCTAACTTGAATATTAGCATACCTTGTATTAATATTTAATGCAAGATATTTGCCAGTCAGATTTAGTATATGTGTGTCTGTGTTTAGGTTAATGTGAGGGACATTTTTATTCTTAGTTTCAGTGATTTTTTTGTTTCAATTTGATTTGTTTTCTTTTGTTTTGTTGCCACCCACGCTGGAGTACAGTGGTGGGATCTTGGCTCACTGCAACCTCCACCTCCCAGGTTCAAGTGATCTTCCCACCTCCACCTCCTGAGTAGCTGGGACTACTGGCATGTGCCACCACATCTGGCTAAATTTTGTATTTTTTGTAGAGACAAGGATTCGACATGTTGCCCAGGCTGGTCTCAAACTCCTGGACTCAAGCGCAATCCTCTGGCTTTGGCTTCCCAAATTGCTGGGATTACAGGCATGTGAGCCACTGTACTAAGCCTCAATTTGATTTTTAATGTAGAATATGTTGGCTTCTTTTAATACTTGTCCACATAGTGGTTTTACCAGCTGTTGGTAGTGAAAGTCATGGATAACTTAAAATATTTTTTATTTAATAAAACTAATGAAGCTGAACTTTTGTCCTCTTCTTTGTGTTGAGAGCAAAACAGAGGAATCTTAAAATTTTTACACTTTGGAGAAAGAGACCACTTTTGGAGGAGATAATTACTCCCATTTACTTTTGTTTATTCTTTAGGAAATAATAAGTATGCCATTTTTTTGTGTTATTTAAATAATATATCATCTTTTTATGGGGAGCTAGCAAGAATTGGGTTCAGTGTGTGTTGAATTTGAAAAATTTCTTGTCAACATTTTGATTATTTGAAATTATTTCATGCATTTTGATTTGGGAGATTACCAGTTACTTGTGATCTCACTGTCATATCTGACTGATTATTTCTGGAATTTGGACATACTGTCATATGCCATTGAAAAAAATCATTTGATTATAGTAGTCCCCCTTATCTGTGGTTTGGCGTTCCAAGGTTTCAATTACCCACTGTCAGCCATGGTTTGAAAATAGGTGAATGCAGTGCAATGACATACTTTGGGAAAGAGACCACATTCATATAACTTTTATTATAGTATATTGTTATAATTTTATAACATTATTATTAGGTATTATTTGTTAATTTCCTACTGTGCCTAACTTATAAATTAAGCTTATAGGTATGTAGGCACAGGAAAAAACTTAGGGCTTGGTACTATTCAAGGTTTCAGGCATCCACTGGAGGTCTTGATATGTGTCCTCTGCAGATAAGGAGGGACTACTAAATAATGAAAAATATTTATGATACTGTTGTTTTTTTCATAGTTTCATTTGCCAGTTTATTTTCTCATTTCTTTTACATATTGTAGTGCCTTAGAGATCTGTAGACCTCTCTATCGTACTCTTTCTCTTAGTCATCTCATGGTTTTGAATTTCATCTGTAAACTGATGATTCTCAAACTTCCATCTCCATTTAGGATCTATCTTTTAGCTCCATACTTGTTTATGCAAGTATCTTCTTGGCATGTCTTGTCTTGTCTTGGCATGGATGTCTACTAGGTATTTCAAACTCATTATATTCATTATTGAACTAATTTATCTTCCTTAAATCTTCTCCCCAAGCCTTTTCATCCAAACAAATGGCAATACCATGCTTTCAACTGCTCAGAGTAGATCATCCCTTTTATCTTGCTCTTATACTTTGTATCTAACTTGTCAGCAAATCATGTTGGTTCTACCATCAAACTGTATCTAGAATCTGGCAAATTCTCATGACCTCTATTATTGCTATCCTGTTTTAAGGCACTATCACCTGTGGTCTAGATTATTGAAATAGACTTTTACCCGATCTGCCTGCATCTTCCATTCCCTTTCCCCTGCCCCAGTTCAGTCTCTCAGTTTAACAGACAGAGTTATTTTAAAATGGCAGTTAAATCATGTCAGTGGTGCTCAGGACCATCAATAGCTTCCAATCTCAGAGTTAAAGCTGAAGTCTTCACAGTGACCCACAGTGCTCTGTATTCTCAGCCTCCTTGGCACTCTTCAATCTCATCTACTGCGTGTTTGTTTGCCTTTTTCACTCTGCCTAACTGCTGGCCCCTTTGCTTTTCTTGAACATTCTAGGTACATGGCTGCCTTTGCTCTTACTGTTTCCTGTCTCTGGAGTGGTCTTCCCTGGATATTCACATAGTTTGTTTTCTCAGTTTCTGTGTGCTTTGTGCACATGTCACCTTCTCAGGGAGACCTTCTCTGACCACCTTATTTCTCTGATTAAAATTGTAAACCACTGCCCCCCCACCCCCTCCACTTTGTGCACAGCAACTCTGTATCTTCCCTTCTGTTTCATTTTTTTGTCTGTAGTAATAGTCATCTTTTGGTATTCTTTATATGTTCTTTACTATTTGTGTATTGACTTTATTAACATCAGTGATACATTATTCTCCCACGTTTTGTATTTTTTTAACAAAATTTAGTTAAAATGGTATGATGCTAATAGTGGTTACCACTGAATGGCAGAATTACATGTTACTTTTTTTCTGTTTTTCCACATTTCCTAAGTTTTGTACAATAGGTATGTATTAAACAATCCGTAACATGATTTCTCATTTAAAACAATTCTGTTAAACAATCCATAACATGATTTTATTAAACAATCCGTAACATGATTTTTTTATTAAATAATCCGTAACATGATTTCTCATTTAAAACAATTCTATTAAGGCACATTAATGGGCTAGGTCCCCCTTTGTGATAGATGAAGCAATTTAAATGCAATGGAGATAAAGGTTTCAATATTTCTTCACTTTATAAAATTATACTATTTCATATTTAATTGTCTAATTCCTGTAGATCTGAGATCAGCAAATATACAGGCCAGATAGTAAATATCTAGCCTTAGCATGTCATACAATCTCTGTCACAACTGCTCAGCTCTGTTCCCATAGTGCAAAAGCAGCCATAGACAGCGTAAGACAATTGTGTTCCAATAACACCATATTTACAGAAACAGGCAACAAGCTGAATTTGGTGTGTTGGCCATAATTTGTGGATTACTGCTGTAGTTTTATTACTGTAGATTTTAGAGTAAGCTTTTGTTGTTGTTGTTGTTGTTGAGACAGAGTCTTGCTGTGTAGCCCAGGCTGGAGTGTGGTGGTACGGTCTCAGCTCACTGCAACCTCTGCCTTTTGGCTTCAAGCGATTCTCATACGTCAGCCTCCTGAGTAGCTGGGATTACAGTCATGTGCCACCATGCCCAGCTAATTTTTTTACTTTTAGTAGAGACGGGGTTTTGCCATATCGGCCAGTCTGGTCTCGAACTCCCGACCTCAGGTGATCTGCCTGCCTCGGCCTCCCAAAGTGCTGAGATGACAGGTGTGAGCCACCGCACCCAGCCAGATTAAGCTTTTTTAATGCAAATTTCTCAATCTCAGAAATGAAAATATAGTTTGCCCTTTGTATCCATAGATTCTGCATCTGTGGCTTCAACCAACTGAGGAACAAAAGTCATTTGAAAAAAATTAACGTTCGTAGTGAACATGTACAGATTTTTTTCTTGTCATTATCCCTTAAGTAATATAGTATAACAACAAATTACTACAGCATTTACATTGTATTAGGTATTATCAGTAATCTAGAGATGATTTAAAGTATACAAGAGGATGTACATATGTTATCTGCAAATGCCATACCATTTTATATCAGGGACTTGAGCATCTGCTGATTTTAGTATCTATGGGAGGTCCTGGAAGCAATATCTGAATGATACCAACGGAGGACTATATAGGCATGAGTCCTGGTTTCTTTACTGCACATCAGTTATTAATGGATAATATTAATGAGTAATTTTTGTTTGAATTCAGCTCTGTTGTCTTTAGAAGTTCTGTGCTTCCAAAGAAGCTAAGTAAATTATTCGATAATGATAATTTTCTTTTGATTTGCATTCAAAATGTATTCAAACCCTATATATCTTAATCCTTAGTCATCATCTCAATGGAAATGCTTAATTATCTTCATTTGGGATTTTAAAAACTCACTGACATGCCAGAAACTCTTGTCCAATTTTCAGCTTTTTCCTGTGTCCCAGACATCAGGAGCTCAGTTGTTCTTTTCCCTTTTCTGTGATTCTTTTCTGAGGATATGTAAAATACTGAGAGTAAGAGCCTGAGAAGCCCACATGATAAAGGCTTTGATCCTTCTAACATAGTAGTAGTCCTCTGTATTGATAACTTAAGTTTTTTTTTTTAACTTGATCTCCATTTTCCCACAATGATATGATACGAATAACAGTTTGACCTATTTTACATTATTTATGGAAACAAATGGCTTACATCTAAAAAGGACAAAATTATATACTTCGTTGAATGGAACTGGATTTTAAAGTGAAATAAATAATAAAACCAAATACTTGGATATTAACCTCCCAAGTGTTTTTAGATTTACTTCTAATCCTCTGCCCATCTGAACTAAAAAATTCCACAGTTGTTTCTATAAGTGTATATATAGCACATTTGTAAAGTTTTAAGTAGTAATGCACTTGTGAGTTTATTCTCCACTGAAAGTGATTAAAAATCTTAAAGTGTAATGTTAAATAATTTAAAAGTAATTTTTTATAACTAAAACATTTTATCCTAAGTTCAGTTACTTTTCCTATAGTTTTTTTGATATTTTAAATTTTTTATAAGGTATTTATTAATCTAGGAAAGTTAAATAGTCCTTGAAACAAAAATTTTTAGCTGAATTTATTGAAATTATATTTGTTAAATGATTACAATTTTAAAATACTCTGTGTTTGATGTTAGGCTGAACATTAAAACTTTTTATTTGAATCAGAATTTTTTTTTTTTTAAGTTTTGTCCATCAACTAAAGGCACAAACAGATACCTCACTTCTACTGGTGCTGATGGAACAATCTGTTTCTGGCAATGGCATGTAAAAACAATGAAGTTTAGGTAAGTTTAGAAATTTTGTGAAAAATTAAGCGTGTTAATTTTTTATCTATTGCCTTGATTCTTAATAGTCCATGTATTTAAATATATATATTTACATATGTGTATGTGTATTTGTGTATACATATCCATACCTACATCAATAGGTTGTTAAGAGATTTTAGGATAAATTTTTTTTTTTTTTTTTTGAGACAGAGTCTCCCTCTGTTACCCAGGCTGGAGTGCAGTGGCATGATCTTGGCTCACTGCAAGCTTCGCCTTCCGGGTTCATGCCATTCTCCTGCCTCAGCCTCCCGAGCAGCTGGGACTACAGGCACCTGCCACTATGCCCGGCTAATTTTTTGTATTTTTAGTAGAGACAGGGTTTCACCGTGTTAGCCAGGATAGTCTCGATCTCCTGACCTCGTCCTCCCAAAGTGCTGGGATTACAGGCGTGAGCCATTGCGCCCAGTCAAAATTTTTTTGACATTAATGTTGAAGAGACAATTTATGTAGAAAATTTTGGTAGAATTTTAATTTGTTTCTTTTCTTACTTTGGTAAGATTTCTCATAATGGTAATAGTAAGTATTATGGTTAATAAAACCATAGTAATACTGATATCATAAAGTATATTTTCAAGGTTAAATACATTTTTAACCTAATTGATGAGAATAGTACTTATTGACCACGTTCCTTTTGTTTTTTCTATAATATTGATGCTAAATTGATCAATATCCAGTAGTGCGCTAACATTCTGGCCCATTAGCTAAACATGATGAAACATAAAAACACCGTATTTTTATCTTTAGAGATCGCCCAGTGAAATTTACTGAGAGATCCAGACCTGGAGTCCAGATATCTTGTTCATCTTTCAGTTCTGGTATGTGTAAAACTGGAATGTTTTGAGCATCTAGAATATTAAACGATCCAGTTGTGAAAGTGATTTATGAAGAAAAAAGATACACATTTGATTGTTAATTGAAGGATGTCAAAAATCTGAACCATGTGTTATGATAGATAAACTCTTTTGGACTCTAAGTAATGTGTAAGGTTTTTTTTTTCCTTATTCATAATTTAATACATTTTTATATGATGGTGATTTTGCTTTGTGAAGAACAGACCCCCTACTCTAAATACCCACTAACAAAAAAGTTTACTGCCCCCCAATCAACACAAAAATTCTGCCCAGAGTTTACAAAAAAACATGTACTGTTGCTCCATATTGAAAACACTTTTACAGTGCTTTTTCTACTGCTAAGAATCCTACATTAACCTTTTTTTTTCCTTTTTTTGATTGTGAAATATACAGAACTTAAAATTTTATCATTTTAGCCATTTTTAAGTGTACAGTTTGTAACTTTAAGTATATTCACATTGTTCTGCATCTGTCACACTATCCATCTCTAGAACTTTTTTGTTATTCCAAAAGCAGTTGACTTTTTACACTCAACCACTATAGCCATGGTAAAGAGAATTGTAGATAAGTTGTCTTATAAATAATTTTGGAATATTACATTTCTAAATAAAGAAATGAATTCCTCAGGATGTGTTCTTTAATGTTTATGATCATAGGCCTGTATTCAGTGTATAGTTTGTAGATTTTGTTGGATGAATGATATAGTTTTACATTTTCTCTAAATTGCTAGTATGTCTCCAATAATTAGAAGACAACCTTGTGTTTCTTTAAGCCTTTTTACTAATGCAAGGTAGCATACAACGACTAAGGAAGTAATGAGAGGGTTTTTAAGGTTCCTTGGTACTATGTTTTGTTTTGTTTTTTAATCTTCTAGGTGGTATGTTCATTACAACTGGTAGTACTGACCATGTGATTAGAATATATTATTTGGGTTCTGAGGTTCCTGAGAAAATTGCTGAATTAGAGTCACATACGGTAAGAGAAAATCAGAAACGGTTGCTTTATTTTTGAACATCCTTGGAAAGCTTATTTCATTTCTTTTCTGATCTGTACCATAGTAACATATACAAATCACAAATTTTGGCTTACACTTTACTCTTGTCATCACTACTATACATACTATACTTGTAAAAGTATGGGTTAATTATTCTAAAAGAAGATTACCTATAGATTGTCAGATGATTCCATTGGAAAGTAATTAAATAAATGATGTGGGAAACAGGAAATGATTGATTTATTTTCAAACATTAATAAAATTACGTGTAAAATTTAATACAACTACTATTAAATTAACTATTTTAAGGTGTTCTCTTACATTAGTGTGCTGTCTTATTATGGAGGACATAATAAACTAATATCTATTCAGAACTATTTGTCTCTTGAGATACGGTTTATGAGGTTTCCCTGTGTCTGGTTTGTTTCCTATTACTGCCAATAGGTATTCCTCAATAGTTAGTACATTGCTTTGGGCCTCATTGAAATTAAAAAAAAAAAAAAAAAAACTACTTCATGATGTTTTTGCCTATGAATTTGAGAGAAAGAGCACTTAATTCATTTTACAAATAAGTCCACTTTAACCAAAAATCTGTTTCATGTCTTAGGATAAAGTTGTTGCTGTTCAGTTCTGTAACAATGGAGACAGGTAATTATGTAATACATATTTGTGTAAACAGATGTTTGATATATTTTGCTACCATTCCCTCAGATGCAGCTACCTCTATGGTAGATACCTTGTTTCTGTCCAGTTATTTAGGTTCAAAGCCCTTGTTTGTCTTTGATGACATCCTTAGCCATCACTTCCACAATCTCATCCAAGTAGTAACCATAGCCTATCAGGTCTTCCTTTCTGAGTGCTTTCTTCTTTGTTTATTTTGCTCTATTTCTGTTAGCACCCATGTTAGTCAAGTGTTCCATTATTTGACCTGTCCATCTCTGCCAGTGTAACATTGTTCTTTTTTTTTTTTTTTTTTTGAGACGGAGTCTTGCTCTGTCACTGAGGCTGGAGTGCAGTGGTGCGATCTCGGCTCACTGCAACCTCCATTTCCTGGGTGATTTCAAGTGATTCTCCTGCCTCAGCCTCCCGAATAGCTGGGATTACAGGTGCATGCCACCACACCTGGCTAATTTTTTGTATTTTTAGTAGAGACGGGGTTTCACCAGGATGGTCTTGATCTCCTGACCTTGTCATCTGCCCGCCTTGGCCTCCCAAAGTGCTGGGATTACAGGCGTGAGCCACTGTGCCCGGCCAACATTGTTCTTTATAGAAATCTTCAGTGTTTCCTCTTCTCTGTCTATGGAATAGAATTCAAACGTCTTAGCCTGGCATTCAGAGCTTTTTACCACATGACCTAAAGCTACATTCTTTGCTGCTATTCTCCATATGAATCCTTAGATCCAGCCTAACTGATGTACCCTGCTTCTGTTCACATCTCATCCATTCCTTTGCTTATACTTCTCCTCACATCATTTCTACCAAGAAATGCCACTTCCTACCTTCCCCTAACCTCTTTCTCTCTCTTTCCTCTGTTCTCCCTCTCCTTTCTTTTTTTCCCCACTCTTCTTAACTAGGTCTTATCTTCCTTTACAGTTCATGCCCTACCTGGAACCTTTCCTGAATGTTCCAGCTTTTAGTTGTCTTGACTTTCTCTGAATATCTGCATCACTCATTATTCCTGTATCCCTAAAGTCAGAAATTATATGCAGATATCCTTGCACTCTGTAAAATGTCTAATCCCAAAAAGATAATGGCCAAAAAGGCTCTAGCCTAAAAGTTTACCTGGCATAATAGATTTAAAATTTTAAGCACCCATCATAAATTTGTTTCAAATACAGGTTATTTCCTATCTAAAATGCTTGGTACCAGAGTGGATATTTTTACAGATTTTGGAATATTTGCATATGTATACTGAGATATGCTGGGAGATGGAACCCAAGTCTAAACACAATTCATTTATGTTTCATATATATCTATACATGTAGCCTGAAAGTAATTTTATACAATATTTTAAATAATTTTGTGCATGAAACAAAGTTTTGACTATTGGTGACCCATCACAGGAGGCCAGGTGTGGAATTTTTGACTTGTGGCATCATGTTGACACTCAAACACTTTCAGATTTTAGAATTTTGGATTCAGCTAGCTCAACTTGTATGTCTATAAGGACTTTTTTTTTTTTTGAGATGTAGTCTCGCTCTGTCACCCAGGCTGGAGTGCAGTGGTGTGATCTCGGCTCACTGCAAGCTCCGCCTCCTGGGTTCACACCATTCTCCCGCCTCAGCCTTCTGAGTAGCTGGGACTACAGGCCCCCGCCACCATGCCTGGCTAATTTTTTTGTATTTTTAGTAGAGACGAGGTTTCACTGTGTTAGCCAGGATGGTCTGAATCTCCTGACCTTGTGATCTGCCCGCCTCGGCCTCCCAAAGTGCTGGGATTACAGGCGTGAGCCACCACGCCCAGCCTATAAGGACTTTATAGGATGATCATGTTTTATTTTTAAATATTTTTTTGACAGCAAATAATTACAGTGATGGAGTTGTTCATTTTGGTCCAATTTGAGAGTAAATAATGATGGTCTACAAAGAGTGATGTCTATATTAGGAATGAAAAAACCACCAAATAAATTTTAAGATTGACTTGACTGCATTATACTGAGTTAGATGCTTGAACATTATTATAGCTACTGTCCTTTCATGCTAGAAGAACCTAAATTTTTAACTCCCTGTCTTTTTCCATTAAGGAAAAAATACATTATTGTGGTCTTAATTATTTGTGTGGCCAATAAACACGAGGAGATGTCCAACTTTACTAATAATCAAAGAAATATAAATTAAAATAACAGTCACTTTTTTTTCTTTCAGAATGACAAGATAATGAAAAATGATAATCCCAATATTGCCAAGGGTTTTGGGAAAATGGACACTTCCACAGCTTGTGATGAGATTGTAAATTATTAAAAAAACTTTTCAGGGAAACAATTTGGCAGTATGTATCAAAAGCTTTAAAAATACACCTATTCTGACTCAGCAAAGATATATATGAGGTTGTACAAAGATTATATAGAGATGTTCATCACAGCATTATTTATAATGGTGAAGATTGGAAACAACAGTTGATCATTAAGGGATTAATTAAAAAAATTTTGGTACATTCATATAGTTGAACACTTATTAAAAGTGATAGTAGTTTTGTACTTGTAAACATAGAAATAGATCTACAAAATACAGTTAAGCTAGGGAAAAACATGTAGTTCAATTTTTTGTAGTAGCAAATATTGAATTGTGTATGTCTGTGTTTTATAAATTCTGAAAATAGAAACTGAAGTGTTAACAGTGACAGAAGTATGGGTGAATATGTATTCTTTTTAAATGACATCTTTATTGAGATATAATTTACATAACATAAAATTCATTTGGTTTTTAGTATATTCATAGGGTTGTGCAACCATCACCACAGTCAATTTTAGAACATTTTCATTGGCCCTGAAAGAAAGCTCATACCCTTTAACTATCAACCTCCAATTCTCCTATCCCTTCACTCCCAGCTCTTGGTAACCATTAATCTACTTTTTGTCTTTATAGGTTTGCCTATTCAAGATTCATCTATGTTACTGTGTCTATCATTCTTTCTTTCTTTCTTTTTTTTGCTAAATAATATTTCATTGTATGAATATGCTACATTTTGTTTATCCATTTATCCCATTGATGGACATTTGGGTTGTTTCCACTTTTTGGCTTATTATGAATAATGCTGCCATGAATATTCATGTACACATTTTTATGTGGACTTATGTTTTCATTACTCTTGGATATTCACCCGGGAGTAGAATTTCCGGTTCATATGATAACTCTATGTTTAACATTTTGAAGAACTGCCAAGCTGTTTTCCAAAGTGACTGTACCATTTTACATTCCTCTCAGTAGTGTGTGAGGGCTAATGTGTTACTTATATTATCAAAAAAAAGTGATTTACATTTTTGAGAAAATTAATAAAGTTATTTTAACTCTTTCTAGTTTAAGATTTGTTAGTGGAAGTCGAGATGGAACGGCAAGAATTTGGCAGTATCAGCAACAAGAATGGAAGAGTATAGTGCTAGACATGGCTACTAAAATGACTGCGTAAGAATATATGTTAGATGTTTATGTAGTTCTCATGATATATTTTACATTAAGTTTAATAATGAATATAAAATATCTTTTTACATTAATAGTTTGAAGTTAATTGTAGACCTGAAGTTTGCATCTGTACAGCCTCTAAGCAAATCATCTTTACTGTTGATTGACAGACTGGATGACAGGAACATTGCTGATTCATTTGATATTCTGGTCTTTAGTGACTCAAAGATCTCTGTGTTCTACTGATGCCTACAGAGCCATTCTCTGCCTTAGTTTTTTATAGGTCATTAAAAAAATACCTATTTTACTTTCTTCCTTGAGAGTTGTCCCTATTAAATGTTATCATATGTTTAACTTTTTCTCTAATTTTCTAAGGATACTTTTATAATATTTTATGTTGTTAGCATTCCTACTCAGTAATAAATATCCACTTAATCAGCATTCAGTTTTGTCATCTTCACTGTTGATTGGAAGATACGTAATTACCTCTTTGGGACACTACAGCTTCTTTAGGGTATGGCCCTGAAATCAACTATCTTTCCGTTAGTTGCAATATAGAAATGGCTTTTTCATCATAGCCACCTATTGATAATGTCATATTTAATTACATAAAAATGGTACTAAATCTTTTTTATAAGACCTATGGGTTTTTAAAAACATTCATATTTAAGATAATAAATTGGCCATTATGTTTTCATATTTTCTGACAACCAACATAAGTATGAATTTTATTTTTCAAGGTATTTATAGATTTCTTAGTAGTTTCTGGTTCTCAAGGAACTATTTACCAAATTTTTGTCACTTTAGGGTCTTTTTTTCTCCCTAAAATAAGCTAATGGGTATTGCCCTATGCAGATACATTTATTTTTTTCTTTCATGAATACTTAATGGTATAGTTTAGGATTTTTAAATCTAAACAGTTGTATACTCCTGGAGAAATTTTGTCATTTGCTATTTAACATGCACCTTTGTCAAAAATTTATAAGATATGAATACTGCAAATTGTTTTGTTTAGCAATAATTTGCCACCTGGAGAAGACAAGATCACTAAACTTAAGGTGACTATGGTGGCCTGGGATCGCTATGATACCACAGTTATTACTGCAGTGAACAATTTTCTTTTGAAAGTGTGGAATTCTATCACAGGACAGCTTCTTCATACATTATCTGTAAGTATTTTATTTTTAGAGTAATTAAAATGGTCAAAAAGCACATTATTTTAAGACACAGGAAATTTAAGTTCCAGGTTCCTTTCTATGATATATACTGTACTAGTCCTTGGAAAAATGATTTTCTGAGAGGCCTCTGTTGACATATCTATAAAATAGGGATGACACGCGCTACACCTGCTAAAAGCAAGTATGAAATCTTTTCAAGATCTTTTCTAAGTCTGGTAGTTACTCATCTACTATGTTATTGTATACAATGAGAACATATAAGTTATTTGGTTTTTAGCAGGGGTTGGCATTTTTTCATTGTTACCGTTATAGGGGTAGAGCGTACCTTATTTCGACAAGGGTATCCTACATAGTCTACCTTTAGTGATTAGTTTATGCAAGGAATTAGGGGTAAGAGGAAGAAGTAGGAAAAGAAAGGTCTTTTTTCCTCTTTCAAAAAGTGTATTTGTCATTGTAAGAGGCTGTAGTATTTGTTATGTAAAAAGTTGAAAGGATTAATAGAAATCACATGGGTAGTGTTGATGTTTTTCAGTTTATCATAATACTGGTTGACTTCAGATTAAGCTTAATTTAAAAACCTTATTTTTTGTCTGTTTCAACTATCAATTCATAAGCATTTTAAGGAGAGAATGCCAAATGGTTGCCATGTGATTACACGGTAGTAAGTGATAAGAATAGAAAGCAATTCTTCTGACTCAACTCAGTTGTCTTTATAGTATATCATGGTGTTTATGTATCAGAGGGATGTAAAGTTCTTCTAGTTTGCAAATGCTGTTTGAGTATCAGCTGTGTGCCAAAAGTGGCTTGGGTGTTAGATATAAATGGTAAATTAGACAGAGTCCTGTCATGCCAGAGTTTATAGCCTATTATGAGAAATACTTTTAATCAGGTAAGTGCTAAGAAAGAAAAATGCAAGATAGAATGCAAACTTCTAACAGGGTAACCAAATTTGATATGGGAGGCTCAGAGAAACCTTCCTGAGGAAGTGTAGTTTGGGTTAAGTTTTGAAAGATAAGTAGGAATTACCCAAATCTCAACTTAAGTGTGAACTCCTTGATTAGGCCTTCCCTGATCAAATAATCCAAGGTAGCCTCCTAGTCTTTGTCTTATTATGTCACCTTGCTTTACTTTTATTAGGTTTATCACTATCTGATATTTTATTGTTATGTTTTCTTGTTTATTCCCTGCCTCTACATGGTAGGGAATCAATAAATATTTGGTAAATCAAATATGTGAGGAGGCTGGGGCATGTTTCTAGAAAGAGGGAACGGCATGTGCAAAGGTCCTGAGGTAGATAGGAGCTGAAAGAAAGCCAATTTAGCTATATCACAGAGAGCAGAAACAGAGTCTCCCCAGATACAATTGGAAAAGTGGACAGGGGCCAGACTAGGATTTTGTAGGATCTATTGTAACACCAATAGGAAATCATTAAAGGGTTTAAAGCAAAGGAATGACATGAGAGTTTTCCTTTTGAAAAATACCTTTTAATTCTGGTCACAGAAGAGGGAGTAGATTGGAATGGGCTAAGAGTGACTGCAGATAGATTATAGGAGTCTGATAGTAGCCAGGATGAGCCAGGATGATAATTTAGATTTGTGTGGTGGTGGTGGAAATAAAAGTGTGCTCACTAAATACAAATATGGCAGATGATAAATTTTAAGACATTACTGATTCTGACTAGATCTTGTTCCCCATGATCTAGTAACTATGTACTCTCCTAAGGCATGTGACCCAAAAAAATGAAAATCCCCAGCTTCAAAGTTTTTTTTTTTCCCTAATATACATTGAAGTAGTCATGTCATTATCATTAGAGTTTAACAAACTAACTTTATTTTTTGCTGGTTAGGAACCTGAGAAAATATTGGCTATATCAAATTGATTCTTTCAGCAAGGGATTTTGTTATAACAAAGAAATAAATTTTTCTGTAGTCACTGGGAAGAATTTTGGTAAACTTTGAGTTGTGATGGTACTTATCATAAGGGGATTTTTCCTACTAATCTTGACACTACATTTTGAGCCAGTCTAAAGTTACATTTTCTTTCAGTAAGGTGTATTTTTGTCCATAATCGTAATATGGTAGGATACTCTATTTTTTTTAATAGCATGGTTTGGGATAAAATGCACTTTTGAGATTTGCAGGATATGATGATTTTTTTAGACACTCCTGATGTATAATGTGATGGTGTGTTCCTAAGTTAAGTGCAGCTTCAGGAAGTTCTGTATGCTTTTCTAAGGCTTGGAGCCTGTTCTTAATCATATACTCTCTAGTCAGGAGTTAAGTCCAAAGAAAATCAACAATGATCTTAAAGCAGATGTTTGTAAACTTTTCCTTTACGAGGCATATAAACATATAACATATGTAAACATGTTATATAAACATATAACATAAAGCACTGGTTTTCAAACGTATTTCTTTTTAGCAGGAAATGTATTTTCCAGATAACATCTTAAATGGAACTCCCAAATGTAAAGTAGATATAGAGCAGAGCCACTGTGCTTTATCCTTTGAATGTATCATGGGACCTACTAAAATACAATTTGAATACCAGTAATAGAGAATAGAGTGCTGGACTGCATTTATCACTGTGTCAGAATTGGGTGTTATTGAAAGATTCTGTTTGTCATATATTCTGTGGCCTTTTAAATAGCCCAGTCCTAAATTCCACTTCAGAGGCCTGGTTAATGAGCTGTAATTGTTTAGACTATCTTTATTTTAAAAACATTTCTGGGTCTTCTGTTTATTGAGTACTTGATAAAATCAGCAGTTTATAAGGAACTCTCACTGAGCTATATTGTTCATGTAGTATCCATGTCATAAATGCTGTTAAATTATTCTGCATAAATTCATTTGAACCAGACTGATAGCACACTGAAGACCTTTTTACCAAATGAACCAAACATTTCATGTTGCTTTTCATTTTTAATACTGATTTTTATTATAGGGACATGATGATGAGGTATTCGTTCTGGAAGCCCATCCATTTGATCAAAGGATCATACTTTCAGCAGGTCATGATGGGAACATTTTTATTTGGGACCTTGACCGGGGGACCAAAATTCGGAATTACTTTAACATGGTAAGAGACACCTACCTGTATCTAGTTCACATTAAAACCAACTTCTCTTCTATAATAACTTGGTTAATTAAAGTATACCTAGTGCAGAGGAACCTCTTGTCATTTGTGTTTAAATTGGTTAAATAATTCAGAGAATAACTCAACAATTGAGAATAAGGCCAGTTGAGCCTTTCAAGATGACTATTCTTAGGTGTTAGCATTTTCCAAATTCTGTTCCCCAGCCCTAAACTACAGATACTCAAATGTATTAAGCTTTGGAGTTAACACCTAACCAAAATCACAAAAAGATTGATGTTTAAAATGTAATTCTGATTTATGAATTATAACAGTGACTGTAATACTTGTATCTACCTCTGGTAAACCTCATATGATTTAGTAATCAGAAAGTTGTTTGGCAAACATGGACTTGGAGATATGGATGTTCTTTAAGATATGTCTCCTACAAGCCATGGAAAAATCTGGTGAGCTATCTCTTCTCTCAGAACACCCTTCTATGGTGATGGGACTACTCATATCCACCATTCTATGGTGATGGGAATACTAATATCCTCTTAAGAATTATTCTGATTAAACGTTTCTAAATTGTTGGTTGGTCTTTGAGTTTAATTTTATATGCTTTATATAGACCGAAAACAAAGACAGATCCTCTGTCTTTCATTAGTAAAATTGATTGTGTGCTGTAATTTTAGGATGGTTATTTTAAGGCTTCATTGCATTACAACTTAAGATGTGAAGATAGTATCTTGACTTTGCTTAGGCAGTACCTTTGTCATTTTGGTTGCATTTAGTTCTATTTTATTTTATTTTATTTTATTTATTTATTTTCTTGAGACGGGGTCTTGCTCTGTCGCCCAGGCTGGAGTGCAGTGGCGCAATCTCGGCTCACTGCAAGCTCCACCTCCCGGGTTCTTGCCATTCTCTGCCTCAGCCTCTCCGAGTAGCTGGGACTACAGGCGCCCACCACCACGCCCGGCTAATTTTTTTTTGTGTGTGTGTGTTTTTAGTAGAGACGGGGTTTCACCGTGGTCTCGATCTCCTGAACTCGTGATCCACCCGCCTCGGCCTCCCAAAGTGCTGAGATTACAAGCGTGAGCCACCGCGCCCGGCCCACATTTAGTTCTTTTTTAATCTTCACAGTCACTCATTTAGTATTTCATGAGGTATGTCCTTGCTAGCAATGATTGATTTCATCCATTGCAATTTGCCTCTCCCTAATTTCTTTCAGGGATTTACTGTATCAGTAGGGTTCTGGCTGCAGAAGCCAGAGAGTACTTTGGAATGTTTGTGCATCACAGAGTCCATGGTATTAGCAAGGAGAAGTTACCGCCTATCTATTATTTGAAAATTACTCTTAAGATGATTTGAAACTCCTCTGAATTTCAGATTGAAGGCCAAGGCCATGGTGCGGTGTTTGATTGTAAATTTTCACCAGATGGAAACCATTTTGCCTGCACAGATTCTCATGGGCATTTGCTGCTTTTTGGTTTTGGATGCAGTAAATACTACGAAAAGGTTAGCATATTTAAATTTTGCTGTAGAGTATAATTTAGGATTGTGTCATTCACAAATTTTGTTTAAAGCCCTCCAGTTAATAAGGGCTGTTATGTGTCAATAGATACAAAATAAAAGAAAGTTGTCTTTCTTAGTAAAGATTCTTAATTGTGATCTGCACTGCCAGAACATTAGGTTTGGCTGTGCAGATCGCAATTAAGATAAGTTATAGGGTGATGAAGATATAAAAATTCCTTAGGAAATCCTTTTGCTTTGAACATATTCTCTACTGCCTTCCAGGTATAATAGGAGAGTAATTCTAACACATCACATCTTCTACTTATCATGAATTGGGAATAAACCGCTGGTGACTGAATATGTTTATTTTCTTAGGTGGCTGTTTTACTATTTTACTTATTATTGATCCTGTTAAAATACTTTGGGAGCTAACTTAATTGGTTCTTTATGTTTTATTAGCTGTGAATTTGAGAAAGATTATAGAATCTTAGAGTTGAAAGAGAACTCAAGCATTGTGGTCAGCTCAATAATTGCATTAATATCAGGTTTGAGTGCCTTTGATGTGATTGATATTTACCTGTTTTACCATATGTATTATACTTCATCTATCTTCATTTGAATAAAAATAAGCAAGAAAAACATAATTATATAGGTATGTGTAATTTTTACAACTTAAATACAAATGCCCAACTATATCTACTGGGTTGTTGCTTTAGTTCTTCTTATCATAATAGAAGAAATATGATATGTCTAGAAATTAATACAGATTATAGGATTTTGTGGAGAAAAGAGAATTACCATTTAGGTAATTCAATTCTATTCTGCCTAAAGGGAATATAGGGCAACAAAGGACTATAAGAGTATGCAAAAGATTCTCTGATTTAAAAAATGAGTGTGCTCTAGGAATGAAAACAAGTATTTACTTATAAATTCCCTGTGTATGTTAACCCACTAAAAAATCTGTCATAAAGATTCCAGATCAGATGTTCTTCCACACGGATTATCGTCCTCTTATTCGTGATGCCAATAACTATGTATTGGATGAACAAACCCAACAAGCTCCTCACCTCATGCCTCCTCCATTTTTGGTGGATGTTGATGGAAATCCTCATCCCACAAAATTCCAACGGTTGGTACCAGGACGGGAAAATTGTAAAGATGAACAGCTTATACCACAGCTGGGCTATGTGGCTAATGGTATGTTTTCTCTAAAAGTAAATTTAAAACATTTTGCACAATGTTATTATACATTACTGTTCTTCTCTCTATGATGTATGCCTCCTGCTAAACTCTAGAGTAGGTTATAATATGTTTCATCTTCTGTTACTGTTAATTTTCAGTTGTATAGTGCTTTTTACCTTAGCATAGTACTTTTTCATCGTTTATCTCACCTGGACACAGGTAAGTGGGTTAGGACAAACATAAGCCTCAAGCAGATAATGTATTGACCTATTTCTTTAGAAAACCTTATGTATGTATGAAGCTGTTGTTTTCTATAGTATTGAGTTGTAGTAAAAGCTTTTATAACTGGTGGAATTCCACTGCTTATCGTATTGGTATTTTAGTTTGAGAGTTCATAGTTAATTAAACTAAGAAGAGGAAACTTTGAAAAACCACAGACTGGCCAGGCGTGGTGGCTCACACCTGTAATCCCAGCACTTTGGAGGCCGAGGCGGGTGGATTACTTGAGGTTAGGCATTCAAGACCAGCCTGGCCAACATGGTGAAACCCCGTCTCTACTAAAAAATGCAAAAATTAGCTGGGAGTGTTGGTGCACGGCTGTAGTCCCAACTACTTGGGTGGCTGAGGCACAAGAACCGCTTGAACCCAGGAGGCGGAGGTTGCGGTGAGCCAAGATTGTGCCACTGCACTCCAGACTGGGCGACAGAGTGAGACTCTGTCTCAATAAAAAGAAAACAACCCCTACCCTGCAGCTGGAGGTAGCTATTTACCTATCCTCATGTTTGAAATGCAAAGAGTTATTGGGTGTAGGGTAAGAGGATATGACTATTTAAATAACACTCAGTCTTGGGAGATATTGGAAAAGCAGAGATGAATGTGATATATGATAGGAAGATAGTAGAATAAAACATTGGAATAAGCTATTTTCTATCAAAGCAATTTATTCTCTTCTGGTTAGCATATTTCCATTATTTATACTGCCCTGTACCCCCACTTAAAATGCCTTCATATCTTACTTTGGTACTTGTAGGTTGTCTTCAGATATGAGCTGGTAAGTTACTGATTTGCAAGTAGAATTTCATATCATTGCTAGGGAATTAAGGCTTGAATGGAATGAAATGCTGCACGTCGTTTTATGTTCTTGCTCATAAAGGTTGTAGAGCAGGGAAATGGTATTACACATGTGCTTGTAGTTACTGTGATGTCATATTTATTAGCCAAGGAGAGAAAGTGTGAATATTAATTAAATGGGAGATAAAACTTGAAAACAAATGAATAAGAAAGTCTAATTTATCAGACTTTATTTCTTGTAAGATCTGATCACTTGGTTACTCTGTCAAATCTGACTAGAGGACAAGATGAAAACCAGGGCTATGATATACTTAAGAAAGAAAAAGATTTAACATTTTCATTCAGAAATAATCATTAAGTTTCAGTGTATATAAAAAATAATTTTGTACTCATTAAAACACTAAAATGTTATCAAAAGACAATAATAGTTGAAAGATCATCATTTTTACTTCTTTCAAAAAGGAAATTTTCACAAAAGAAGGATGCAAAGCATTTTAGGTATCTGTGGTTAAACTTGTTTAAACCTTACTCAAAACTCTTATATGGCATAGCTAGTTGTTCTTAGGCAGCCAACCTGTACAGCATGTAACTGCACTGAATACCATAGACAGTTATAAATACAATGGTACATATTTGTATATCTAAGCACATCTAGACAGAAAAGGTACAGAAAAATATGATATAAAAGATAAAGAATGGTATACCTGTATAAAGCACTTACCATAGAATGGAGCTTAAAGGACTGGAAATTGCTGTGGGTGATTCAGTGAGTGAGTGGTTGAATGTGGAGGCCTAGAACATTATTACACAGTACTGTACAGTTTATCAACACTGTACACTTAGGCTATGCTAAATGTATATAAACAATATTTTTCTTTCTTCAGTAACAAATTAACCTTAGCTTACTGGAAACACTTTTTAGGTTTTTTTTTTTTTTTTTTTTTTTTTTTTTTACTTTTCGACTCTTTTGTAATAATACTGAAAACACAAATACATTGTACATCTGTATAAAAATATTTTTATATCCTTATGCTATAAGGTTTTTCTATTTTTAAAATTTTTATTGTTTTACTTTTTAAAAGTTAAGACACAAACATACATTAGCCTAGGTCTACACGGAGTAAAGATTATCCATATCCCTGTCTTCTACCTCCACATCTTGCTTGTCCCACTGGAAGGTCTTCTGGGGTAATATGGAGCTGTCATCGCTTAGGATAACAATGCCTTTTTCTAGAATACCTCCTTGAGGACCTTCTTGAGGCTGTTTTACAGTGCAATTTTTTTTAATAATTAAAAGGAGTACATTTCAAAATGGTACGAGGTATGGTATAGTGCATACATGAAACAGTAATATAGTCATTTATTACCAAATATTATGTACTGTGCATAATTATATGTGCTATGCTTTTATATAGCTGGCAGTGCAGTAGGTTTGTTTATGCCAACATCACCACAAACATGTGAGTAGTGCATTGCACTGTGAAGGCTGTGATGTCACTAAACAATAAGAGTTTTTCAGCTTCATTATGATCTTATGAGACTACCGTTGTATATGTGGTTTATCTTTCAAATGTCATTTTGCAGCACTTGATTGTATTTTTAAAGATGAGAAGGCCCTCGTAATAATGTCTAATTTGGGAGCATTGGTTAAGTCAGACACATAAGCTAGTACATCAAAAATATTTCCAGTTTTTAATAAAATGTTTCATTTGATGTATACATTATTTTACGTCTAATCCTGTTTTTAATCATTTGTGTAGAAATTTATAGGTTGTTTTTACTATGTTTAAGGTATACTAAAATGTAAGTAATTTTGTGGCTTTGTATCTGGTCTTATTAAGGTGATGGTGAGGTAGTAGAACAGGTAATTGGGCAGCAAACCAATGACCAAGATGAGAGCATTCTTGATGGAATAATCAGGGAGCTGCAGAGAGAACAAGACCTGAGACTGATTAATGAAGGAGATGTTCCACATTTTCCAGTTAATAGAGCATACTCTGTTAATGGTGGTAAGTATTTTTATACTTGTAAAGGGTGTAGTGTATGTACTGTAATTATTTTACTTTTACCAAGTAATTACATGGAAAATATTTTACGTTTATAAATAAAAAAAATTTTATTAATTTACAATTTTGATATCAGATATATCGAAGTCTCATAATCTCATCATTTGTGGATAAAATGACTTAAGGTCTCCTGAGAAATACAGGTGATGCATTTTAATACACTGTCTTCTTTTTACTCAGTAATTTATCTGTAATCTTTACATTTGTTTTAAGAAGTGAAGTGCTACGGTAAGTGTAGCCCTTTTGTAGGGGAACCAACCTATATAGTTTTCAAAATTAAAACTACCTTAAGTTTAGAAATTAATACCAATTCCTCTTTTGTGGAGAGGAAAGCAGAATACCATGCTCCTCTCTTGAATTAAAAAAAAAAAATACACTGAAGACAAGAAGCCCTCTTAGGGAATATAGATGCAGCTTCTGAATTAACTTTTATAATAGTTTGATCTTAATACCAGTAGAAGTTATTGTATAATTGATTATCTTAAAATGAATATTCTATCCTTAAATGATATTAAAATGACATTCTATCCTATCTTTTACATTAAACGTGCCAGGGCATCTGAGTTTTATATAAGTTTTAGCTTGTATCAAGAGCTATCAGTTTTATTTTCAAATGTAGTCATCTTATGAGATTTTTTTTCAGATTTCTTTTCATATATTTGTAACTAGAGTCATTTATCTGTGTAACATTGCATTTTAGATTCCATGGAAATGAATAAGGTGATTTAAATTTGTGGTGATTCACAGGGTATTTTACTCATTTCCTGATTTCTTCAATATCTCATAAAATTAAAATAGTTCATTTAGGTTACTTGAACACCTAACTCAGATAAGCTTTTCTGAACCTAGAACAAGATGACAAGTGGGCTGATAATCCTATATATCCAGGCCCTTTATTCCTGAGACATAAAACTTTCTCAGAGCCCTGATTTAAATATCCATTAATGAAATCAGTATTCTGTTGTACCTTCAATACTAGGTTTCTGTGGACAGATTAGAAATGGCATTAGTCAAGAGACCCCACTGACTTCTATTTGTAATATTCATTTGTTTTGAAATTTTTCTGACATTTAACAGTTGGATGTTTCAGTTTCCATTTGTGTTTTATTTGTAAATAATAAGAAAAATAACATGAACCTTTCTGGAGTATTAAAAAGTAAAACTTCTGTTACTTTGTTTTCTTTCTTTCTTTGCTCATCAATCTTAAAAATGAAATTTTGATTTAAAAAAATATTTATTTACACTTTGAATCTTAACATTTTTGCAAGTTTTATTGATGCTTTATCTAGAAACACTAATGGAGCGAACAAAGATAGAATTTAGATCAAAAAGCTGCTTCCTGAACTAGTACTAATACACATTTGTAAATCTCCAAATCATGTTGAATACATTTTTTTATATTCAGTGAGCATTTAGTAGATGTCAGACATGAAACTACTTTGAAAAAAATTAAAATAATTATAGAAATTTTAAACATTTCTCAATAAGAGTGCCTGCTTTATTTATAACAATATGAAAAACACAAAGGAAGGTACAGAAAATACAGAACAAAGGGATAGCAACTCTTACAGCAGTACTACATTTGAATCTACTGTTTTATTTAGAGCTCTGTTCTGGAAAACTATGGTGCCTTTGCTCAGAAAGTGATAATTTTCCTTGGTTTTGTTTTAGCTCTGAGAAGTCCAAACATGGACATATCTTCTTCCCCAAACATCAGGCTTCGAAGACATAGTAGTCAAATTGAAGGTGTTAGACAAATGCATAACAATGCTCCTCGGAGCCAGATGGCCACTGAAAGAGATCTCATGGCATGGAGCAGAAGAGTGGTGGTCAATGAACTAAATAATGGGGTTAGTAGGTGAGTCAATAAGGTAACATTTAGAAAAAAATTTAAAGCTTTATTCTTAAGAAGTGAATTGAAATGTACTATGTTAGCCTAGTAAGTGAGGTATTTTAAAATATAGTTTAGTCATGCATTAGTTCTTCCATGTTATTCCATTACAAATAATGATTATCTTCAGCTTTGTGCTGAATGTTTTGGGGAATATTGAAAATGCAAAACATTATCTCTGTTCTGAGTTTATAGCCTAGATTAGAAGAAAAGAATACAAGTAGTATTAAGAACTCATGAGGTCTTACATAATTAAATATGTGAGTGATATATGGACCCTAACTTTGGAGCAGCCTGGGAGTACAATTATTTGTTAGATACTAGTGCTTAGAGTATCTTTAGAAATGTCATTTAGGTAGACTTCGTTGGGTGAAAGAATTTCATTAGGATTAATTTCAAACTTATAATCCGTGTTCATATTTGTAAACCCTGACATTTGCTGTAATAACAACTTTCAGATACTCCACAGCAACTGGAAATAGATTTAGAAAAGAGAAAGGACATTTACAGAGAATATGTACAATTCATTTTAATCAAGTATCTTCCTAACCAAGCCTTTTACCAGATCAAGCAACAAATAGCAAAATTAATTTGGTTTCTCCTTTTCTTCTGCTTTCTGCTATAAGAAGGCAGCAGTAATAAGAAAAAAAAAGACATAATTAATGTCTTTGGAGTAAATGATTATTTACTCAAAACACAGAAAGCAGAATTGAAAGCAGGGACTCTAAGATATTTGTATACCAGTGTTAAATGTGGCATTATTCACAATAACCAAATGGTGGAAACAACTCAATTGTCCACCAACAGATGAATAGATAAACAAATTGTGGTATCTGTACAAAATGGCATATCATTCAGCTACAGGAAAGAATGATGTTCTGATACCTGCTACAACGTGGATAAACATGCTAAGCAAAAGAAGCCAGAGACAAAAGGACAAATATTATGTGATTCTACTTATATGAAATATCTGGACTAGGCAAATTCATAGAGACATACAATAGATTAGAGGTTTTCAGGGGCTAGGAAGAAGGAGAAAATGGGGAGTTATTGCTTAATGGTCACAGAGTTTATCTTTGAAGTGATCAAAAAGTTTTGGAAATGCTGGTAATGGTTGCACAACTTTCTGAATGTAATTGATGCCACTGAATTATACACTTAAAAATAGTTCAAGTGGCAAATTATATGTTTAAAAGTATTTTTGTTATCTGATTCTTAGATGATTGGTTTTCTTTTTGATGATTTTCTGTTACTTTGACCTTTGACTTGTTATTAGGGTACAGGAAGAATGTCGAACTGCAAAAGGTGATATAGAAATCAGTCTTTATACAGTTGAAAAGAAGAAAAAACCATCTTACACTACTCAAAGGGTAAGTATAGTTTTACAATACTTTGGGATACACTATTTGCAGATATTTGTAGATAATAGGCTTTTGAGAGGCAGCAGTTGTGTATTAAGAGACTATTTCAATAGGTATCTGCGTATAGGGAACCTACTTTTTGAGCCACAAATTGAGATATATGATTATTATTAATAAGAACAAAGTTACAAGTCGAGTGTCCCCCCAAATCTAGGACATGTGGTCATTGTAGGTATAAGATATTTGTATTAAAATAACCATTTTTATATGGTCAAAGTAGAACCTTCAATATATTACCAGATCACTAATTAGAATGTAAAACAAATGATCCAGATATCCTAGGCCAGAGATTGGCAAACTATAGCCCATGGGCCAGATCAGTTCTGCTACCTATTTCTGTTAATTTTTATTGGAACGCAGCCACGTTCACTTATTTATGTCTTGTATATGGTTGCTTTCAGCCTTAAGACAGAATTGAATAGTTGTAAAAGAGATTGTATGACTTGCAAAGCCAAAAAAGTGTTTACACTTTGGTCCTTTGCAGAAAAAGTTTGCTGATCCCTACCCTAGACCCATTCCTGGCTCACCAAATCATTTAGGAGCAAAATATGATCTCTATATTGTGATGTACTATAGAAAGAAACTGCTAAGCAGAATACTCTCAGGTACACCAAATGTATAGTTTTGTTCCCAAATTTCACCATAATTTCTGTAGAGTGTGGTAATTTGAAGAGTCTAAGATGATTTTGATGTTGTTAAACAAATCTAGGTAATGGACGCTGAATTTGCATTTTTTTTCCGTAATTGAGAAACAGAAATTTAGGTAAATATCAAATGGATATCTGCAAATATTAGATCATTTTGATGTTTGCTTTCTTAACATTATTGTTAAGAAATTAACTTTATTGTTTGTTAATTTATTTGCTGTTCTCTGGTAAGATTTTTTTTTTAAGAGATTTTGAATGACTCAGAGCAATGATTTTTATTCTTATTTCCTACTAAGCTGATTTTATCAAACATCAGACTTGGCTGAGACTGATGGACACAGGGTACTTAGGTCTGTAGATATTTTTACTTATGTTGAAAATGTGAAACATTTACATACACTTTTAAACTTGTTGGCTCCTAATTACATTCTAGGATTGCAGCTTAGCTAAATGGAATATCAATAGTAATGTTTTATATTTGTAAAGGTTAGAATAAAATAGTTTTCACTTCAAATTTTAGTCGTTAAAAATTAAATCTCTATTTTGACCTGTTTACTAAATGAACATACTGCCAATTCTTGTTATAACTACAAGTAAGTTATCCATAGTTACTCAATTTCTTTTCTTCTATATTGTCCGCAAATAGTAGAAATAATGTGTGCCTTTGACGAAGAATCAAATTCTAAAATATTTGAAGAGATTTATTCTGAGCCAAAAATGAGTGACCAATGGTCCGTGGCACAGCCCTCAGGTGATCCTGAGACTCTGTGCCTGAGATGGTCGGGCTACAACTTGGTTTTATACATTTTAGGGAGACATAAGACATCAATCAATAGATGTAAAATGTACACTGGTTTGGTGCAGAAAAGCAGGACAACTGGAAGGTGGGTGGTGGGCTTCCAGGTCAATTTCCAATCCAAGATTTTCTGACTGGAAATTGGTTGAAAGAGTTTTTATCTAAATACCTGGAATGAAGAGAAAGGAATGTCTGGATTAGGATAAGGGTTTGGGTAGCCAGGTGTGGTGGTGCATGTCTGTAATCCCAGCTACTTGGGAGGCTGAGGCAGGAGAATCGCTTGAACCTGGGAGCCCGAGGTTGCAGTGAGCCCATATCATGCCATTGCACTCTAGCCTGCGCAACTAGAGTGAAACTCCGTCTCAAAAAAAAAAAAAAAAAAAAAAAATGAGGATTTGTGAAGACCAAGATTCTTATTATGCAGATGAAGCCTCCAGGTAGCAAACTTCAGAGAAAATAGGTTGTAAATGTTTGTTATTGGACTTAAAAAGATGCCAGACTCTTAGTTGATTCTCCCTTGAAGGGGGTCCTCTGCACAATGTAGGTTTTCCCCCACAAGAGACAACTTTGCAGGGCTATTCCAAGGTATGGCAAAGAAACATTTGGGGTTAAAATATTCTGATTCCCCTCTTTATCTGTCATGTGATGTTATGCCAAAGTCAGGTTGGAAAAGTAAAGCCATGTTACATAGAGTTAAATAAAACCGCTCTGATGGGACTCTATGGTTTGTAAGGCATGACTCCCCAGACCCTTGAGATAGGAATTTGAGCAAGAGAATAAAAAAAGAGCAGAGTTTAGATTTCAGTTCCAAAAATTAAATTGTTACTTTTTGTATGTAGATTGTTTTGAGTCCTTTCCCTTCTGTTGTTAGAAGTAATCTAAGATTTATTATTTCATTTTTATTTTAAACAACTCTCTCCTGGACCTAGTTTTGTATTTGAGAGGTGGGGGGTTGGAGATTGGACTAAATTTATTCTAAAGATACTTTTTAGCTCTTAAGAATCTTAAGAATGCTCGGAGAGGCTGAGGCAGGAGAATGGCGTGAACCCGGGAGGCGGAGCTTGTAGTGAGCCGAGATCGCGCCACTGCACTCCAGCCTGGGTGACAGAGCGAGACTCCGTCTCAAAAAAAAAAAAAAAAAAAAAAAAAAAAAAAAAAAAGAATCTTAAGAATGCTGTTGATGAAAGAGTCAAACTCTATAAAATATTTGAAGAGATTTATTCTGAGCCATACATGAGTGACCAGTGACTGGATGCACAGTCTCAAGAAGCAGTCCTGAGAACATATGCCTAAGATGGCCAGGCTACTGGTTGGATTTATACAATTTAGAGAGACAAGACATCAATCAGTACATGTAAGACAGTACATTGGTTTGGTACAGAAAGGCAGGACAACTCACGGAGGTGTGACGGAGGAGGTTCCAGGTCATAAGTGGATTCAAAAATTTTCTAATTAGCAATTAGTTGAAAGAGTTAAGTTGTTGTCTAAAGACCTAGAATCAATGGAAGGAAATGTCTGGGTTTAGATAAGGAGTTTTAGAGACCGAGATTCTCATTACGCAGAAGCCTCTAGGGAGCTTTTTTCACAGAGAGTAGGTTGCAAATGTTTCTTTTCAGACTTAAATAAGAGTGCCACTCTTGGTTGATTCTCTCCTGGATCAGGAAAAAGGCCTGGAAAGAGAAAGGGATTCTCTACAGAATGTTGATTTTAAGACAGCTTTACAGGGCTATTTCAAGATATGACAAAGAAACATATTTGCAGTTAAAATATTTTGATTTCCTTCTTTCTCTGTTGTATGATGTTATGCCAGAGTCAGATTGGAAAGTTAAAACACGTTATACAGGGTTAAGTAAAACCCCTCTGATGAGACTTTGGTTTGTAAGGCATGGAACCTCCCCTCCCATGCCCACCCCTGCAGAAGTCCTCTTAGATAGAAATTTGGGCAAGAGAAATAAAAGATCAGAGTTTAGCCCTCAATGTTAATCTAGAATGAACAAAAGTATAGATTATTAAATCCACTTATATATCTTAGCACCTTAAAAAAGTTTTCCAGATTTTTGAACAGAACTAAATAAATACACATTATATATACACAAATATAACTGAAATGTCTTACTTCATCCTATAATAATTCTGAATAATGTGGCATATGTAAATTATGAATGGGCAAATTCTTGCAACCCAGACATTTCTTTTTTTTTTTTTTCAGGAGGCGAACAATTTTATTTTACAGTTGGCTTTAAAATCACAAAGACACTTTTTTCACATAAAAACATTAGTACAGATACCTGTACTTTCTAGAAAGTGATTATATAGACACCTCAAAGAAAAATGTACCCCATTATATGGTTTTAGTGAGGTTGCTTAGAAAAAACTCACATCTGGACTGATTCCCTAAAACATACCATTCCACCACCATTCTACTGATGATTAATATCATCAGTATGTCTTCCAGCATTATTACATATTTGATAATACATACATAGGCTGGCTTATCACTTAATGTTCCATTGGTTCATCAGCCTTTTCTGCTGGTTCATCAGCAGGTTGAGCAGGCTGTGCCTTTCTCTGTGGCCTTTCTTCAAGACCTTCCAGGATTGGAGGCACATCATCATCATCATCATCATAGATTGTAAACTCCAAATTTTTACCAGCAATTCCAATGGAAACATTTTTGTAGTTATGTCCTGTTCTGCAGGACTTGTCTCTCTTAAGGCATGCAGACCATGTTTAACCAGTTCATTTAAATTTTTTTCCATAAATTTGGACATGTCTCTCCAAGTAAGTACGAGCTGACTGAGAATGGGCCCCAGTGGACATAGCTCTGTAGTCAAAATAGTCAGCAGATGACCAGGTTTGGAAAATGTGAGGCCCATATCATTATAACCACCAATAAGTAGCCTAACACCATATGGTCTCCAGCTATATTGTTGTGTTGATATTTGGGTCTTGCTTCCAATTAGAGATACAAGAGAAGACACAGGAAGTAGTCTATCAGATACAAATCTGGAATCAAAACACTTCTGGCACATAAAATTACATAACAGTCTACCATCATCAGTAAGCCCTGCAATTGAGATACCAATATGGTTGTCAACATGGATAATTTTTTTCTGATAAGCTGCAAGCTCCAATGGTGCCCTTTTCAATGCAACCAATACTGCATGGATTTTTGATTTCAGACCAACTGTGGCTGAACCTTGTTTAACAGCTTCCATTGCATATTCAGTTTGATGAATCCTGCTCCAGACAATGATATCATTGTCATACTGGTTTCCAAACGTGGTTCCAGCACAGGTCTGGTTGCAGCCTCTGGCAAAACTGAGGATCAAGAAGTCGCTACCTAAACTATTACTCTGCATTGTACAGAGAAGTCTGTGGGACTTTGTAACCCAGACTTTTCAGCACTGTCTTTAATTTGATCACAAGGTTTACAAAATAGGAGAGTGATCAGTATTAAGTGGAAAGTGGGTTAAATATGTATAAATATAGTTCTGTGTTGACTTTTCTTTTGGGGAATTTATTCTCATCTCCTACTCACCCCTACCCCCCACCTAATTTGCTTTATATATGTTCCTTGTGTGTTTACTGAGCTTTTACTTTTTTAAAATTTATTATTCTTCTCTTTTACAGAATGATTATGAGCCTAGCTGTGGGCGTTCTTTACGCAGGACACAGCGCAAACGTCAGCATACTTATCAAACACGGTCCAACATAGAGCATAATTCACAAGCATCATGTCAAAATTCAGGTGTACAGGAAGACTCAGACAGCTCCTCAGAGGTTATATATATACTATTATTTATTTGATGTAGTTTTTTGTTTCCCAGTTTGTATCATCCATTTGGGTTTAAGGGTCACTTCTTTAATAGAAAATTATTTTAATTATATTCTTATGAGATTTGTTCATTTATAATACATTTATTAGGTATATTTGGGCATATTTAATTCATTTGGGTGTCTTGGATTTGTACCTCAGATGCTGTCTTGGTGAGGGTATCAAATATACCAGCAAGAGTTTGACTTTGAGACAGTGAAAAAAAGAGTAAGAGGAAATCAGCCTAGAAATGGAAAGGAGCGAAATATAAAGAGCATTAATAAGTTACATAGTTTCAGAACTGGTTGGCTATCTAATCAACATAATATACACATTTTTTGTTATTATTGACATCACCCCTCATAGAGATCATTGAGTGTTGATTTTTCTCAGACCTACCTTTTTCATGGTAATGAGTAAAGAGCATAGCTTCTTTTCATCTTGTTCTTCTATTCTCCAGTCTTTTTGTTCTCTTAACAGCTTTCATTGTTAAATGCATAATGAAGGTTTAATCATGCATTGACAATATATGGTACTCTCCTTCTCCTGCCGTTCGCAATTCTTTTTTTTTTTTTTTTTTTTTTGAGATGGAGTCTCGCTCTGTCCCCAGGCTGGAGTGCAGTGACACCTACTTGACTCACTGCAACCTCTGCCTCCCGGGTTCAAGAGATTCTCCTGCCTCGGCCTCCCCAGGAGCTGGGATTACAGGCATGCGCCACCATGCATGGCTAATTTTTGTATTTTTAGTAGAGCCAGGGTTTCACCCTGTTGGCCAGGCTGATCTTGAACTCTTGACCTCAGGTGATCTGCCCGCCTTGGCCTCCCAAAGTGCTAGGGTTACAGGTCTGAGCCACTGCACCTGGCCCCATTCACAGTTCTTAAACTATTATCAAAGATGTCCTACATTCATGCCCCACCCCCACCCATATGAAATCTTGATCTTAAAAGAATGATCACTATTCAGGAGCTGATGCTTCCCCCACCCTTTAAAAAAAAAAAGAAAAAAAGACAAGAGTCTTGTTCTGTTGCCCAGGCTGGAGTGCAGTGGCTCAATCTCAGCTGACTACAGCCTCCACCTCACAAGTTCAAGCAATTCTCCTGTCTCATCCTCCCAAGTAGCTAGGACTACAGGTGCATGCCACCGTGCCCTGCTAATTTTTGTATTTTTAGTAGAGACAGGATTTCACCATATTGGTCAGGCTGGTCTCGAACTCCTGACCTCAGGTGATCTGCCTGCCTTGGCCTTCCAAAGTGCTGGGATTACAGGGATGAGCCACTGCACCTGGCCTGATGCTCCCTTTTAAATGTAATGTGATAACAGCATTGTGGTTGTACTTTTAAAACAAATCCTAATCTTAGTAAATATTTATGGTTAAAATGGTTTTTTTGGTCATGATGTGCATCAAACTAATGCTAGAGTATAAGGCAGTGGGTGAGGGTATAGATAAAATAGGAAGTGAATTATTATCTAAACTGGAGATTGTGTACACGGGTTATCCTCTACTGTATTTAAAATTTTACATAAAAAAGATAATTAAAATTTTTAATGGAGAGTAATTATGTTAACTCGATAGAGACATATAGGCATTTTTAAAACAATGTTTCTAATATTGTATTTAAGAGGGTTATATTTGAAGTTAAGAAATCTGTTGAGTCTTTGAAATCACAAAAATGTGTTTTATATCAATAAGATAATGATGCTAGAAATTTAGAAATACCTAGTAGACTTAGTTGTTAGCTACAGATATACTTAGAACAATAATTATGTGCATTTTAAGGAGAACATTTTTTGAGGGCAGAATTCAAAAAAATGCTATAAAACAGGTAGTGGTTTTTTAGTTAGACATACATTAGCTGGTAATATCCATATATCTTAATTGCTGGCTCTTTGTTGTAGGAAGATGAAACTGTTGGCACAAGTGATGCTTCGGTAGAGGATCCCGTTGTTGAATGGCAAAGTGAAAGTTCTTCCAGGTAGTTTTAATGGTTTTAATTTGGTCAAAATTATTGAACAGTTTTAATATGAAATTGTGTTCTTGTAGGAAACTGGTAAAACCAGAATTAAAATAGTGTTTTGTAGTAGAAAAGGTACTGGCTGGAAGCCGAGAGACCTGATGTGATCCTGGCTCTCCCAATATCTTTCTGACGTCACTGTGGGCCTTTTAGTTTCTTCATCTATAAAATAAGATTCTTTTTAAATCCAAGATTCTACATTTTGGCAATTATATTCACCCTCTGCATAATGATGTTTCAGTCAATGACGGAGTGCATATGACTATGGTCCCATAATGAAGCTGAAAAATTCCTGTCACCTAGTGACATCATAGCCATTGTAACACTGTAGCACAAAGTGTTATTCACGTGTTTGTGAGGATGCTGGTGTAAATTAACTTGCTGAACTGTCAGTTATACAAAAGTTTAGCATATACAATTATGTACAGTATATAGTACTTAATAAACAACTATGTTACTGGTTTATTTACTATGCTATACTTTTATATTATTATGTTTTCTTCATTTCATTTTCTATTCTTTTAGAGATGGTGTCTTGCTATGTTGCCCAGGCATGCCTTGAACTCCTGGGCTCAAGCAGTCCTCCCATCTCAGTCTCCTGAGTAGCAGGGTGTACAGGTGCACACCAGTTTGCTCAGTTTATGCTATACTTTTTATTGTTATTTTAGAGTGTACTTGTCCTACTTGTAATAAATTATGAGCTGTAAAATAGCCTCTGTCAGGTCCTCAAAGAGATATTCCAGAAGAAGGCATTATTATCACTGGAGATAAAAGCTCCATGTGTTTTTGTCTCTGAATATCTTCCAGTGGAACAGGAAAAGATGCGGAGATGGAAGACGGTGATATTGATGATCCTGACCCTCTGTAGGCTTAGGCTAATGTTTGTGTCTTAGTTTTTAAACAAAGTTTAAAAAAAAAAAAATTTAAACCTTAAAAATAGAAAAAATCTTATAGAGTAAGGATATAAAGAAAATATTTGCTGAGCACGGTGGCTTACTTCTGTAATCCCAGCACTTTTGGAGGCCGAGGCAGGAGGGTCACCTGAGGTCAGGAGTTCGAGACCAGCCTGGCCAACACGGTAAAACCCTGTCTCTACTAAAAATACAAAAATTACCTGGACGTGGTGGCAGAGGCCTGTAATCCCAGCTAGTCGGGAGGCTGAAACAGGAGAATTTCTTGAACCCGGAAGGCAGAGATTGCAGTGAGCCGAGATTGCGCCATTGCACTCCAGCCTGTGCGACAAGAGCGAAACTCTGTCTCAAGAAAAAAAAAAAAATACGGCTGTACAATGTGTTTGTGTTTGTGTTTTAAGCTAAGTGTTACTACAAAAAAGTCAAAAAGTTAAAAAAACTAAAAAGTATAAAGTAAAAATGTTACAGTAAGCTGATTAATTTCTTGTTGAAGAAAGAAAAATATTTTTTATAAATTTAGTGTAACCCAAGTGTAGTGTTTGTAAAGTCTTCAGTAGTGTACAGTAATGTTCTAGGTCTTCACATTCACTCATCATCCCTCACTGACTCACCCACAGCAACTTTCAGTTCTATAAACTCCATTCATGTTAAGTGCCCTATGTAGGTATACATTTTTAAAAATCTTTTACACTATATTTTTACTGTACCTTTTCTATGTGTAGATATACACTTAGCATTGTGTAGATATATACTTAGCATTGTGTTAAAATTGCCGACAGTATTCAGTACAGTCACATGCTGTACAAATTTGTAGCCTTGGAGCAGTAGACTCTACTATATAGAATAGCTGTGTGGTAGGCTATACTGTCTAGGTTTGTGTAAGTATACTCTGTATGATATTCATACAATGACAAAATCACCTAATGATGCATTTCTCTGAAAGTATCCCCTTTGTTAAATGACACATGACTGTATATGTATTTATTTCAGTTTTAAAACAATCCCATTTCAGCATTTCCAAGAATAAGATGCTTTTTTATTTTAAAGAAGCTTTTGTGATTTTGGACAGGGATTTTAATTCCTGTTATAGGAAACTAAGCATTATAATTATAATATAATCCTTGGATAAAGTATACTTCATCCAAGAAGCATTTCATTGAAATTACTTAGATAATGGTCGAAATTCTATATATATATATATATATTTTTTGAGATGGAGTCTCACTCTGTCACCCAGGCCGGAGCGCAATGGTACAGTCTCGGCTCACTGCAACCTCTGCCTCTTGGATTCAAGTGATTCTTCTCTCTCAGCTTCCCGAGTAGCTGGGACTACAGGCGTGTGCCATTACACCCAGCTAATTTTTGTATTTTTAGTAGAGATGGGGTTTTGCCATGTTGACCAGGCTGGTCTCGAACTCCTGATCTCGTGATCCGCCCATCTTGGCCTCCCAAAGTGCTGGGATTAGAGGTGTGAGCCACCGCGCCTGGCTGATATTTTTTCTCTTAAGTTAGAACAAAATCCAGCCATGTCATTTATAATGCTGTTTGCTTACAGAATGATCTTTCAATTATTAAGTAAAACTACTCCTTTTCTATACTTAGGTATCCATAATTTTGATTTATTTACAGTGATTCATCAAGTGAATATTCTGATTGGACAGCAGATGCTGGAATAAATTTACAACCCCCAAAAAGACAAACCAGACAGACAACACGCAAAATATGCAGCAGCTCTGATGAGGAAAATTTGAAGTCCCTAGAAGAAAGGCAGAAGAAACCTAAGCAGACTAGAAAGAAGGTTTGTAACTTTATAAGTTATTTTGTTGGGCCGGGCGCGGTGGCTCACGCTTGTAATCCCAGCACTTTGGGAGGCCGAGGCGGGCGGATCACGAGGTCAGGAGATCGAGACCATAGTGAAACCCCGTCTCTACTAAAAATACAAAAAAAATTAGCCGGGCGTGGTGGCGGGCGCCTGTAGTCCCAGCTACTCGGAGAGGCTGAGGCAGGAGAATGGCGTGAACCCGGGAGGCGGAGCTTGCAGTGAGCCGAGATCGGGCCACTGCACTCCAGCCTGGGTGACAGAGCAAGACTTCGTCTCAAAAAAAAAAAAAAATTTTGTTTTTGTTATTTTTGTTTTTTGCCTTTGATACTTAAATATTTAATTGTAACATTGACTTTTCTCTAAAAATAACATTTCATCTGAGAAAGTAAGTAAAAGTAGTTTGACTTCAAAATGTAAAGAATTTTTGAAATTTTTCTGTTATCAAAGGTAGAGGCTAGAATGTTTCATTATAATTTGTTATTCAAACATTCACAATCGTTTGTTAAAATGTAGCAATGTCCTAAAATAAACTAGTCTTAATGAAATTATTATTCTTGTCACTTTTATCTGACAACATTATTATTCTTGTCATGTGGTATTTTGAGTCCTCATTTTTAACATTTTTAACTTGTAACATGGAAGAGTATGATAAATTGTATAGGACTCTCTCTCCATTCCACTATGTTTTTTGGTGTTTTTTTAAAGAGATGGGGTCTTTTTATGTTGCCCAGAGTGGAGTGCAGTGGCTATTCACAGGCATGATAATAACACACTGCAGACTCAAACTGCTAGGCTCAAGCAATACTCCCACCTCAGCCTCCTGGTTAGCTGGGACTACTGGTGTGTACCACTGTGCCTGGCTTACCTTTTTGTTTTTATTTCATCCCAATGACAGTTTCTTTTCCCCACTATAACTTCATTTAAATGATTTAAAGACTTGGTTTATGTAGTTATTTTAATTTTAACTTCAAAATTGATTATAGACACATTCTGTAGTCTTTTGCTTTAGTAGACAGAATTATTTTCTTGATTATCACTATTTTGTTGGCAAAAACTTATTCTTACATTTGAATTCACGTGGTAGTCAAGGGACGTATGTAAAAGTTACGGTTTTCAGGTAGTATATAGTGTCAAGTTATTACCTGTCAGTTAAAATTTAGTAAAGTGATTTTTTATTGACAGAAAAGTTGTATATAATAAAGCAAAATCATTCAAATTTATATACTTTAGGTTTCATTGTAGCCTGAAATTTTTAATCTTCTCTACCTACTATTTTTCATACTACTGTTCATGTGTTTTATGTGTTGGAGAACTGTGTTTTATACATATACTTTTCATGTATTTATGTTTTAGAAAGGAGGACTGGTTTCTATGGCAGGTGAGCCTAATGAAGAATGGTTTGCCCCTCAGTGGATCTTGGATACTATACCCCGACGTTCCCCATTTGTCCCACAAATGGGAGATGAGGTAATTGTTACCTGTTAAAACCTTTTTCTGTGGAGCCTCAAGAGCACTAACTTTAATCAGTCTTAATATATTTATATTCCTAATTCCATTATAATAATATATACAGTGTCTTATCTGCTCTGCTCAATTATATATTTCTTGTGGAAGGTGACTGAACAGTATTAATCTTTGTATCCTTTGTAGGGCCTGGCACAGTAGCTTCAGTCTATTAGGTGCTCATTGAATATTGAGATAAATTAATCAGCTTGTGAAGTCATGAAAATAATTGGCTTTATTTTAATCTGAATTGCCACTTAGTAGAATTGAGTGGCATTTTGAGTCCTCATTCATGTTCCAATATTTAAAAAAAAAACAAAACACGTTCAACCTGATAGAAAGTATACAAGAAGGTATTTACTCCTTTAAATGAGTAGGGGAATGTAATTTTGCAAACAGGTCTTTCTTTCTGAGTCTGTGATTGACGAGTATAGCCGTATTTATTATTGGCCAGTCAAAAATTAATCAAAATTCTACCTGGTAAATAATTTTCATTTTATTATGAAAATTATCGTAACATTGGAACATTAGAACTCTTTTTGGCTTGGATATTGTCTGATATACTAATTATTTTTTTATTGATTCAATGTTTTTACACAGTTTTTAATTTAAGAGTGATAGTAGAAATGTGGTATTGTCATTGCAGCAGAAGAAGGAGCAAAACCTTGCAAGTAGGCTCTAAACATTTTGGGAACAATAAAAATTTTACCAAACTTTTCTGTAATTGCCTGTTATAGAGATCTTATATCAGAGTAGCTATCAAATAGCCTTACAAATAAATTATTACCTGCTGATTATCTTTAGGTATTTTAAAATGTTTCTTTTGATATTTTCTTATAGGTATTGGACTTCTGAGTAATGCTTGTTTGCATAGTTATGTTAATAAATATTTTCTGATGAATGCTATACTTCAAAAACAGAGAACTTGTAAAATTTTATTGGTATATCTCAATTCGCTATTTCTTATAGTTGTTGCCTGTTTTTATTTTCTGGAGGCAGAAAAGGAGTAATGTTTAATTATCTTAGAAAACTTTATAGAACAATATAAGGATCTATACACTCTAAGATCTGATGAGACTCCTGTCTAAGGACCATTTTTCTCCATTCTTTGGTGGAATTCCTTTTCCTCTATGTTGTTAAACTTACTACATCTTTATATGCTTCAAGACTAATGTGTATGAGGTGAAGACAGTTCTTCAGGTAATGAGGAAGATGTATGTAAACCAGACAGTGAATATGTAGAGAATGTTTTTAAAGAAATTATAAAGGCAAACATATACTTTTTATATAATTGATTTCTTAATGGCAGCATTACTTTCTACTTCATCTTAATATTAAGCCTTTATTGTCTTGCCTAGATATCCCTACATACAGATCATTGCTTCTTAAAGTTATCATTTTCAAGGTCTAATTCAAATACTAACTTTTCCAGGGTGTTATCCTTGTTTTTCATTGATCAGTCCCTCTGTCCTCATAAGCTTTTCTACCTAAATTATTTTTCTCTTCTGATATATAATATATTCTACCTTGCATTATAGTTATGTATCTACATGAGTTTCCGTATCCTAGAGGAAATGTTTTTATGCCTTATCACAGCATCTAGTGCCTATACATAGATGTTCAATGATCAGTATTTGTGGAGTTCAGGTATGAATATATAATAAAGGATATCTTAATGACATGTGTATTATTAGTTTTTAACCCTTACAATTATTTTATTTACCAATTTTAAACCTTTTTTATTTTCTGCTCAAATTTTTAGCTATTAGAAATTCTGACTTAGTATTGATTGGTAGAATATGTTAATGTATTTTGGAAATCTCATAATATGGTATTTTTTGTTACTTTCTTCTATTTACTTATCTCTATCACTACTTTTTTTTTTTTTTTTTTGACGGAGTCTCACTCTGTTGCCAGGCTAGAGTGCAGTGGAGCTATCTTGGCTCACTGCAACCTCTACCTCCTGCATTCAAAGCAATCCTCCTGCCTCAGCCTCCGGAGTAGCTGGGATTACAGGCGTGCACCACCACGCCTGGCGAATTTTTTGTATTTTTAGTAGAGACGGGGTTTCACCATGTTGGCCAGGCTGGTCTCGAACTCCTGACCTCAGGTGATCCACCCATCTCAGCCTCCCAAAGTGCTAGGATTACAGGTGTGAGCCACTGTGCCTAGCCTCTATCACTGCTTTTAAACTTGAGGAAAAGAAACTTTTTGTAATAAATATAGAAAATGATAGTAAATGGTGGCTTAAAGAGCTGAAGAATTAATTGAATTCATTTTCCTTCCATAATATGCCAGTTCTGACATGAACTCTTGTAACAGGCAACTTTTAATTTGTCTTGAAATTACTCCATTTAGTAACCTGTGATTTATACTGTTTATATGAAATGTGTAGACTGAATATTAAAATTTTGATAGTTAGAGTGTCAGTTATAATTTGAAGTATAGTACAGTTGTCCTTCAGTATCCACACAGAATTGGCTCTAGGACCCCTTGCAAATAACAGAATCTACAAGGACATTATATAAAAGGCATAGTATTTGCATATAACCTATATGTACATCCTCCTATATACTTTAAATTATCTCTGTATTACTTATGATACCTAATACAATGTAAATGCTATATTAATTGTTGTTATATGATATTGGTTTTTTATTTGTATTATTTATTTATTTATTTATTTATTTATTTTTTGAGAGGGAGTTTTGCTCTTGTTGCCCAGGCTGGAGTGCAATGTTGCGATCTCGGCTCACTGCAACCTCCGCTTCCCGGGTTCAAGTGATTCTCCTGCCCCAGCCTCCCTAGTAGCTGGGATTACAGGCATATGTCACCATGCCCAGCTAATTTTTGTATTTTTATTAGAGACGGGGTTTCACCACGTTGGTCAGGCTGGTCTCGAACTCCTGACCTCAGGTGATCCACCTGCCTCAACCTCCCAAAGTGCTGGGATTAAAGGCATGAGCCACCATTCCCGGCCTAATTGTATTGTTATATATATATCTCAAATATTTTCAATCTGCAGTTGATTGGATTTGTTGATGCAGAAGCTGTGGATATGGAGGGGCACATATACTTTAAAATATGACCAGTTTTGTGTACATTTTCCATGAATCTGCTTCTTCAGCACACTTACGAAGCTGATTGAAGGGAAAGGACTGTGTTTACTGTGTTTATATGATATGGTACTGAGCACAGGGCTACATAAGCATGAATACTGAATTAACATCATTTGAAACCTTTATTATATAAAGTCTTTCAATATTATAATTATTTCTTTCTGCAAACAGAAGAGGATGTTTGTAGGAATGTATATTGGACATACAGAGTTATATAGGATGTTGCTGTTTAATACCTTATGTTTTCTGTTTTAGCTTATCTATTTTAGGCAAGGACATGAAGCTTATGTTCGGGCTGTAAGGAAATCAAAAATATACAGTGTTAATTTACAAAAACAGCCATGGAACAAAATGGATCTCAGGGTAAGTTTGCCAAATTCATAAGCTATGCAATGGAAGTAGCTTTGGAATTAAATTGCTTACCCATGGCTTTTTTCCTCAGTTTTATGCATATTTCACTGTTGATTGTGTATCCAAGATAAGATGATATACTATACTCTTGTAGAACTGAGTATTATGGATCACATTTTATATGTTTCTCAAAATTTGTATGCTATTTTCTATTGTCTAGTCTATACTAGTCCATAATTAGAGCAAAGCAGGAGTTCCCCTTTGTGGATATTTTCCCTAATCAGCAACTTTTTACCTTCTGGAGCCTCCATAAGCTGAGTGTGTAGACTATAAACACTCTCAAGGTTCTGACAGCTTTGGTATATATTAAATATGATAAATCACAAGAAGCCCAGAAACTTTTGGTGTTTTGTAAAATAGCTGTTTTGATATATTACCCTTGTAGCTACATATATAATACCCATGTGGCTCCATATTTTATGGCGAATGATTTTGTCAATAAATATTTCATTCATTTGTACATATCTATGTGTATATATATGCACACATGCACATACAGACAGACATAGGTATACATACACCACCATTTCTGCCTAGGTTTATGTGTGTTTCATTTTGGTTTTCTGAATAAGACAGTAAAGGGCCATTTTATGATAGTTTTCCAGGTAAATGAAGAGTTGTGTGATGATTCTTGACAGGAAGGATATAAGAGAAAATATGTATATTTATTTATTTTTTATTTATTTTGAGACAGAGTCTCACTCTGTTGCCCAGGCTGGAGTGCAGTGGCCCTATCTCAGCACACTGCAACATCTGCCTCCTGGGTTCAAGCGATTCTTCTGCCTCAGCCTCCTGAGTAGCTGGGATTACAGGTACACGCCATCACGCCTGGCTAATTTTTTGTATTTTTATTGGAGACAGGATTTTGCCACATTGACCAGGCTAGTCTCGAAGTCCTGACCTCAGGGTGATCCACCTGCCTCGGCCTCCCAAAGTGCTGGGATACAGGCATGAGCCACCGTGCCCAGCTGAGAATATGTGTATTTATTAAGATAAAGATTTGATTTAGATGTTTGTAAAACTTTTTATTAATGTCATCAGGTGCTAAAGTAGCTTATCAAGTGAGCTTTACATAATCATCTTCTGGAAGATAGGGACAGCTCCCATCTATTCTTCATCAAGTAAAAGTTGAGTCTTTTTTAGAATCAGAGGATTGAATAAAACATGTGATTTCTTACTCTTTCTTTTTTTTTTTTTTAAGACAGAGTCTCACTCTGTCACCCAGGCTGGAGTGCAGTAGAGCGATCTCGGCTCACTGCAACCTCCGCCTCCCAGGTTCAAGCAATTCTCCTGCCTCAGCCTCTCAAGTAGCTGGGATTACAAGCACCCACCACCACGCCTGGCTAATTTTTGCCTTTTTAGTAGAGATGGGGTTTCACCACGTTGGCCAGGCTGGTCTCGAACTCCTGACCTCAGGTGATCCACCCGACTTGGCCTCCAAAAGTGCTGGGATTACAGGAATGAGTTAACGCACCCGGCCAAGTTCTTACTTTTTATCCTAACCTTGTTGTCAAATTGTAGGAGCAGCTTATATGTGGTAAAAGAGCTTGTGCTTTGGAATAACACCTGGATTTCAATTCTAGCTCTGCTATATGCTAGTATATAACTTTAAGCAGGACCCTATACCTATGAAGATCAGTTTTGCCATCTGTTAAATGTGATTAATAATCAGTAAATGTGTATGATTGTTGTAAGATCATATCCAGAATCTATAAGGAACTTCAATCAACAAGCAAAAAAACAATCTCATTAAAAAATGGCAAAGGACATGAACAGGCACTTCTTAAAAGAAAATGTATAAGCAGCCAACAAACATGAAAAAATGCTAAAACATCACTAATCATTAGGGAAATACAAATCAAAGCCACAAGATACCATCTCACACCAGTCAGAATGGGTATTATTAAAAAGTCAAAACAAACAAACAGATGCTTGTGAGGTTGTGGAGAAAGGAGAATGCTTATATACTACTGGTGGGAATGTGAATTAGTTCAGCCACTGCGGAAAGCAATCTGGAGATTTCTCAGAAGACTTAAAGTAGAACTACCCAAATTCCATTACTGGGTATATACCCAAAGGAATATAAATTGTTCTACCGTGAAGACACATGCACACGCATGTTCATCACATCACTATTCACAATAGCAAAGACACGGAATCAATCTAGATGCCCGTCAGTGGTGGACTGGATAAAGAAAATGTACGTATACATCATGGAATACTGTGTAGCTATAAAAATTGAGATCATGGCCTTTACAGCAACATAGATGGAGCTGGAGGCCATTATCGTAAGTAAAACAGCTGAAAAACAGAAAATCAAATACCACACGCCCTCACTTACAAATGGGTACTAAACAGTTGGTACAATTGGACATGTAGATGGAAATGATAGACATTGGGGACTCCAAAGGAAGGGAGTTTAGGAGGGGGATATGGGTTAAAAACTTAGCTATTTGGTAAAATGGTTACTATTTGGAGGATGGGTACACTAGAAACTCAAACCCCACCATTATGCAATATATCTATGTAACAAACCTGCACGTGTACCCCAGGAATCTGAAGTAAAACAAAAACAACAAAAAAGATAATGTTGTAGACATTAAAAAATGTAAGTCTTTACCCCAAACATGTACATGTACATATATACCTGTATGCTTACATACTGTATTTTTGCTAGGGGAGTGATTTTTAACCAGAGCGTCATACTGCACTAGGGAGTTTTTCCAAAATAGATATATTACCGAGCTATACCCCAAACATAGAATTTGATTCTATAGGTGTAGGATTTCAGAACATTACATTTGAAGCATTTCCCCAGGTGATGTGGCTGCTCGTCCTTGGTTTAGAGCCTTGCACTAAACTACAACCTGCTATTAGGAGTTAAGAGCCATGTCTTATTACCTTTAACACTTAGTGTAGTGCCTGGCATTTAGAGAATTTTCAGATAATAAATTGTTCAAGTAATAATGAAATATTATGCAAATGTTAAATAATTATATTGAAAGTAATAATTTATTGGTATTCTCATGAATAGGAGCAAGAGTTTGTTAAGATTGTAGGAATCAAATATGAGGTTGGCCCACCCACACTGTGCTGCTTGAAGCTTGCATTTCTGGACCCAATTTCAGGCAAAATGACTGGAGAATCTTTTTCCATTAAGTGAGTAGTTATCTCTGGGTCTCTGTTTGAGTATGTGTATTTTAATACCTATTGTATATTTCACAGAGTACAGGGCTCAATGAGAGAGAAAACACTATAGCATTCTTTACTACAGGGTTTAGAATTATAAAGACCAGAGTTTAATTCCTAGTTTATTTCTCCATTTTATTTATATTTATGTGTGTGTGTGTGTGTGTGTGTGTGTGTGTGTGTGTGTGTGTGTATTTATGTTATGGATAGTTACATAGATAGGGTCATAAGCAAGTTACTTAACCTCTCTGAATTTATGTCTTCATTTGTAAAATGGAAATGCTAATCTCTTCCTAAAGATTGTTGTGAGTAATCAAAGACAAACCTTTATAATTCCCTAATTGAATGTTTGAAACATGGTGGTTGCTTTTATTTCTGTTAATGATAATAGGAATAATAAGTGAGAGGCTCTTTATGTGAAGTTGAGTTTAAAATGTAAGGAGATTAAAGAACATTAATTCATACTCCTTAATATAAAATACCTCATATTAAGGTTTATAAACCTGTATTGGCATCTTTATATTTTTAAAGTAATATGACAGTAGGCAGGGCACTCCCAAACAGGTCAGAGAAGGTGATGTTTAAGTAAAGGCATTTCTAGGGACTGTGAGGTTTGCAAAATTTTCTTAATGGGTCTACAATAAACATGTATCCTTGGATATTTAGTAACATATATTGTTATATCTCTATATTGATTCATATGTGCTTTATTTTCTGTATAGGTATCATGACATGCCGGATGTCATTGACTTCCTTGTGCTACATCAGTTTTATAATGAAGCCAAAGAAAGGAACTGGCAGATTGGTAAGTATAGAATTGTTGTTTAATAACTATTAAGCTTATGTACAGTAAGTAACTTTTTAACTGTGATTTAACAGAAATAAACTAGCTTATCATTTAGCTGAAAACAGCTATCAGAGAAACTAGAAAACTTAAGTTAAAATTTCCTTTTAGTTATTTCTTATGCACATTGTGTGTGGCATATAATCTCTAAACCTTCTGCAAATACCTACTCTATTAGTATACAAATAGGAATATAAAGAAAATTCTCAAATGTCTGTTGCCCTAAAATAGAGCACTTTACACTTAGGCTCTAAAACAGATGATTACTGATTGTGATTTGTTTCCTTTTTTCCTTCCTCCATCCTTGTTTCCCTCCCTGTCACCTTCCCACCCTCTTTTGCTCTTTTACCCTTCCTTCTTTTCTTTTTTGATTATAAAAAGCAGTACAGCAATAATGTAAAGGAAAATATTTTAAAATTTAAATAAATTTGCTTATAGCTCTATTGTATAACAATACAATACAGAACATAAGGATTTTTAAACTATCGACTTTTTTGCACACTTAATTACTTGGGCCTGAATTTTAAAAATCTAATTGTAGCCATATGTATTAGTTCATTTTCACACTGCTATAAAGATACTACCTGAGACTGGGTAATTTATAAAGAAAAAATCATTTAATTGATTTCACAGTTCCACATGGCTCGGGAGGCCTTAGGACATTTACAATCATGGCAGAAGGCAAAAAGGAAGTAAGACCTTCTTCATATGGCTGCAGGAGACAGAGAGTTAGAAGGGGAAGTGCCACACTTTTAAACCATCAGATCTTGTGAAAACTCACCATCACGAGAAAAGCATGAGGGAAACTGCCCCCATAATCCAATCAGCTCCCACCATGTCCCTCCCTGGATGCGAGGGGATTAGAATTCAAGATGAGATTATGGTGGGGACACAGAGCCTAGCCATATCATTCAGCCTCTGGCCCCTCCCAAATCTCATGTTCTCATTTCAAAACCAATCAACAGTCCCCCAAAGTCTTAACTCATTCCAGCATTAACTCAAAAGTCCATGTCCAAAGTACCATCTGAGACAAGGCAAGTCACTTCTGCATATGAACCTGTAAAATCAAAAGCAAGTTCGTTACTTGCTAGATACAGTGGGGGTACAGGTATTGTATAAATACTCCCATTCCAAATGGGAGAAATTGGCCAAAATGAAGGGACTGAAGGCTCCATGCAAGTCTAAAATCCAGCGGGGCAGTCAAATTTTAAAGCTCCCAAATGATCTCCTTTGACTCCATGTCTCATATCCAGGTCATGCTGATGCAAGAGGTGGGTTCCCATGCTCTTGGGCAGCTCCATCCCTGTGGCTTTGCAGGGTATATCCCCTTTCCCAGCTGCTTTCACAGGCTGGTGTTGAGTGTCTGCAGCTTTTCCAGGCGCACAGTGCATGTTGTCGGTGGATCTGCCATTCTGGGGTCTGGAGGACGGTGACCCTCTTCTCACAGCTCTACTAGGCAGTGCCCCAGTGGGGGCTCCAACCCCAAATTTCCCTTCTGCACTGCCCTAGCAGAGATTCTCCATGAGGGCTCTGCCCCGGCAGCAGACTTTTGCCTGGATATCCAGGTATTTCCATACATCCTCTGAAATCTAGGTGGAGGTTCCCAAACCTCAATTCTTGACTTCTCGGCATCTGTAGGCCCAACACCACGTGGAAGCCATCAAGGTTTGGGGCTTACACCCTTTTGAAACAACAACCTGAGCAGTACCTTGGCCCCTTTTAGTCATCGCTGGAGCTGGAGCAGCTGGCAAACAGAATACCAAGTTCCAAGTGTGCACAGAGCAGGGGGGCAGCCCCAAGAAACCATTTTTTCCTTCTAGGCCCTTGGGCTTATGATGGGAGGGGCTGCCTTGAAGAGCTCTGACATGCCCTGGAAGACATTTCCCCCATTTTCTTGGTGATTAACATTTGACTCCTAGTTACTTATGCAAATTTCTGCAGCTGGCTTGTATTTCTCCTCAGAAAATGGGTTTTTCTTTTTTAATGAATCAGTTATCAGGCAAAATTTCTGAATTTTAATGCTCTGCTTCACTTTTAAAGATAAGTTCCAATTCCAGATCACATCTTTGTGAATACATAAAACTGAATGCTTTTAACAGCAGCCAAGTCACCCCTTGAATGCTTTGCTGCTTAGAAATATCTTCTGCCAGATACCCTAAATCATCTCTCTCAAGTTCAAGGTTCCACAGATCTTAGGGCATGGGCAAAATGCTGCCAGTGTCTTTACTATAGCATAGCATGAGTGACCTTTACTCTAGTTCCCAATAAGTTCCTGATCTCTATCTGAGACCACCTCAGCCTGGACTTCATTGTTCATATGACTATTGGCATTTTGATCAAAACCATTCAACAAGTTTCTAGAAGTTCCAAACTTTCCTACATCTTCCTTGATTTACAGCCTGCCTTGAAGATCTGTAATATAAAAACTAGTATGAAGAGATTTTTAAAGAAAGCTAAAAGCAAGATAGAAGAATCAACTGCATTTATGTACATATGTAATACAATAAGAAGTGTGCCTAATGATGATGCTAAGTAATTGAAAAAAGTTAAATTATGCTTGGTAGTATTTATTTAAGATGTGGTCGTATGTAATTTATTTCAGAAAGATTTCTACCACTTGGAAATCAAAATACATGAAGAGGTTAAAATGTAAAATAATCACTTATCTCGAAAACCTAGATGGAAGCTTCTGATAATGCTAGACACAATGTTACTTCTGTTGTCAACAAAAAGTAGTAATTTAGAGTGGGAACAGAGCTAATATTCTCAAGAGCATCCTTTTAAGAATTTTGAAACATTATAGGTGATAGATTCCGCAGTATAATAGATGACGCCTGGTGGTTTGGGACTGTGGAGAGTCAGCAGCCTTTTCAACCAGAGTATCCTGATAGTTCTTTCCAGTGTTACAGTGTTCAGTAAGTATGTTTATGATCTTTTATGCCTAATATGATATTGTAGTAGTATGCGGACTTTTAATAACCTGCACCAGGAGTAAGGCCCTTTTATCTGACTTATCTAGTCTCACGATACCTGTACCTGTAAAGAAGAAATTTGACAGTAAAATGCTCAGTTCTTCCCTTGTTTTAGTCAAAGCAAAGTTCTTTGTTTTCTTTGACTAAAACAAAGGAATAACTAAACACTTTATTGCTACCTCTTTTGTTGTCTGCATTTTCTATTAACTATTTCTACTTTAGACAAGAATTGCAACTATTTTTTAGTGGGAAATTCGGAAACTAATTTACTACTTAAAGTAATTGTTATTGCTGGAAGATAGCAATGAATATTAGTACTTAGTCTTTTGTTTAGTCATATGAATTCTAGGCAGAGGTGGTTGCATTATGTTTGGAAGTACTATTTGTTTGCAACATTTACTTTAGTTCTTCTTGAAAATCCAGAGTTGTAAGATTGCTAATGAGTGAATCCTCTCAAGAATGATACAAGAAATGTTTATTCTCTGAGGACTGACTTTTAGTCTCCATATTGACAAAAAGTAGGCTTTCTGCCCTCTAAGTTTCATAGCGATGGACCATGTTTTCTCTATTAGAAGTTTATTGTTATCTGTATGTAACCAGAGTTGTACTTTCAAGACAACTGTATTGCCCTTTTTCAAATTTCACCCCCAAGAAGTCATGTAAAATTGTGGTAGTATATGAAAGGAAGTACTGTATGATTAATTTGATTTGCATCTTATTATTTTTTAATAGCTGGGACAATAATGAGAGAGAAAAGATGAGCCCTTGGGATATGGAGCCAATTCCAGAAGGAAGTAAATATACTTTTAAAAATGAATTATAATTCTTTTAAAAGTAAAATGGTAATCACATGATATTGGAAAATAATTTTTTCTAATTTTTTTTTTATCTTGTACCTAGCTGCCTTTCCAGATGAAGTTGGTGCTGGTGTTCCTGTCTCCCAGGAAGAATTGACTGCTTTGCTATACAAACCCCAGGAAGGAGAGTGGGGGGCTCATTCCAGAGATGAAGAATGTGAACGGGTTATTCAGGGCATCAACCACCTTCTTTCCCTGGGTATGATGAATGTGAAAAATTTTAGGAGCATGCAGGAGAGCTAGGAAAATCAGCAGAATTTTTAAGTTCTACAAAAGGATATGCAGTTTCTCACTGTACACTTCAGTTTTAACTCAAGAAGCACAGTAATTCTAGTTTTAATATTAGCAGTTTTATATGCTTGGCCAAAGTAATAACTGATAATTTTTTGTTTAGCAATTTGGGGGGTAATAGTGAAGGTAACTATATAAGTGTCTTTTTCCTTTTTGAATCACTTTGATTCTCTAGCTATTCCCTGAGCCTGACTTTGGATGGGTTTCTTGGTAAGGACAGTGGATGAGTAATGTATTTTATCCACATGAGTAGTTAAATTTTCTAAAACATGTCACTTGAGAAGTTTGGCATTTATCTAGGAAAGACAAATCTGAAGTTAAACTCAGTGCTCCTCTAATTTTGTTTTACCTGATTTGAACCAGTGTATCATGCATGATTCATAGATATGATGTCCAAATATAAAGAATAACGTTCTGTTTGTATAATGGAATCCTCATGGTTTTAGAAAAGTAGTATATTACCCTCCCTTCTTGTTTATATATGAATAAATGTTTGTTACCATGAGATGTTAATGTCCTTTATAGCTACCTTATTTGATTTTTATAATTTTGTAGATTTTGCCAGCCCTTTTGCTGTTCCAGTGGATCTCAGTGCCTACCCCTTGTATTGTACTGTAGTTGCTTATCCAACTGACCTCAATACCATCAGGCGGAGACTTGAAAATCGCTTTTACAGGTCTGTTTTTTTTATCACTTATTATAAAATTTATAGCTTTATGGCTTTTGCTTTCCTTTTTGAGATCTGCATTTCCATAGTATAACATGATCATCCAAAAGACCCACACCAAAATTTCCTTTAAAAATTTAGAACACTAATTCCCCTTTATTTAGTAGATTCTCACTCTTGGGGACAGAGAAGAAAGGCTGAGAGGAAAATATGGGTAGTACAAATGGTGTGTAAAACAAAAACTACATTTAACTTTAGTTTATTAAAGGCAATTTAAGTGGTTTGTGGATTCATCATTATTAAGGTGCTACAGATTTGGAGCATGTTTAAATCCTCTGTTGGAGAATTTGGTCATAGTTAATTAGATTTAGTTACCAGCCATGAAATATATACAGGAAAGGAGCCAAGTAATTTTTTTCTTTGTTTTGGTTGGGATGGGAGATGATTATGGGAAGGCTGTAGAGGGCATATCTTGGTCCCTCTGTCATCCAAGTCTCCTACTGACGACAGTATTCCATGACTGGTTAATCTGCCTTTGCAATTGAGAACTGGTTGTATTTTTATAATATATTATTTTGATTTAATATTTATATCATAAAAGTAATTAGATAAAAATCTGTCATTTTTTATAATCTGTTTTTTTTTTTCTTGCTCTTCTTGGCTCTTCCCCTGAAAACTAAACTAAACATTCTTTTGACCTTGTCAAATGACTCTTTACCCATAATGTCCTAGGTCAGTTATATTTGAAGTTTTGTATGTACATCCCAGTGGTTCAGAATCCCTGCTTGGGCTTTAAATACTGTAACTATATCATCTCTTTTTAGTGCTCATCAGTCAAATATATTGAGTTATATGCATATTGGAACACCTTTGACACACTATGTTTAAGTACATATTTGTTCCATATTGTATATTCCTAAAATATACTTTAAATATATAAGCCAAGGCTAACAGAGTGTTTTTTCTTTCACAGGAGAATATCAGCATTAATGTGGGAGGTACGCTATATTGAGCATAATGCCAGGACTTTCAATGAGCCAGACAGTCCTATAGTTAAAGCAGCTAAAATTGTAACTGATGTCTTACTTCGATTTATTGGGTAAGAAGCAGTTTTAGCTTCCAGAGAGTCTAACTTAAGGTTTTTAAAAAAATTAATTTTAAAAAAATTAATTGAAAAATTGTAAAAATTATTGAAGCTATTGAAATGACTTGTTTCTTAGGGATCAGAGCTGTACTGATATACTGGATACCTATAATAAAATTAAAGCAGAAGAACGAAACAGTACTGATGCAGAGGAGGTAAGAATCACAGCATGATTAGTAGGAATGAGTTACTTTTCTCTTATTTGAAGTACAGTATTATGTGTAAATGTTGTAATTGGCCATGAACAGCAAAACAGATTTTTGAAATCTGGCTGAATACCGGCATCTTTTAAAGTGTACTTAGATGGCATATACCAAAAATAAAATAGAGCTACAGGGTTTATTCAGAGAGGCAGGTGGCCAGTCATCATATTTGACACAGTGGGTGTAAGTGACGAGAAATCAACACTCTATTTTCCAACATTTAGAAACAAGACAAGTGCTCAATATTTTAAAAGAATGCTTAGTTGATGGAAATTTCAGTAAGGATTTTATTTTCTATATGCTGTAGAGAAAATATTAAAGTATTTTAAAGTTTCAGGCTTGAAAGTCTAAATTTTTGGTAGTTTCATGAAACTGCTACTCGATTTCCTTTCTGAAAATTTATAAAGATAAACCAGTCTCTTCCGAATGAAATGGAAGTAGTACTCAGCAGACCCTCGTATTCCTGATTTCCCCACTCATCTATGTTTCTAATTTACACAAAGCCGTATTTGACTGGAGGTTATGATAGAAACAAAAACCAAAATAGAGGTTGGAACAATATTGGAAAGTGATAATTCACAAATCTTTACTGGAAAACAATTCATCCCAGGGATGAGTGACTCACATATGCTAGATTGTGTTGCAGTGGCATGAGATATTTTGCATGTTTATATTATTTATACTGTTAATCTCCAGAGTGGTAAATCTCCAATGCTGTTTTTTAAGTTCTTTTCATGAAAATGTGTCTGACTATGAAATATATTATTGCAGTTAAATGTTACTTACATAATAAGGAAAACATGATATACCAATTAGATATTGTTATAGTTTCTTGAAACCTAAGAAAAACGTATCACTAATATTTTTTATATTTTCTTATATATTCCTTATATTTTCTCTGACCTTTCACATAAATATATTTTAGCTCGAAATTTGATGTAGCAGGAATTTCACCTCAGAGTAGCACTATTTGGGTTAAAATAGAAAACTTAAGTAAAAATGTAACTCAACAGCTTTATTTTATTAGAAAGGAGTACCAATATCTCATGAGCTACTTTTTATTTTCTACTACATATTACCCAGTGTTTCACCAGCACTAGTGGTGCTTGGGTCTTGACTCTTCATATTAAAAAACTATCCCTTAGAGAGATACTTAACTGAAATAGATCTCTTTCCTATAGGAAAATATAAATGCATATTGTGTGAGACCTATTTCTTAAAATGTCAATAGAGTAATCATGAATAATTAATAATTGTATATTAAATAAGCATGTCATATAGAATAAGGTTTTTAAAAAATACTAACACTTAGATACAATTTTAGCAAATACCAACCACTATACTGTTCCCCTCCTTTCTGATTCTTATTTAAAGAGAAACCTTGTTTAATTCTTCTTCCAGTATATTTTCCAGCTTGTACACTGCATATTGGGAAAGTTTGGCGTGAGTCTCTCTCTGTCTTTTGTTCTACTTGTTGCTCCAGTGGGGAAAGTTAACTGTGATTTTATTTCCCATTTATTTGTAAATGTCCATCTAATTTATATGACTTTGAATGTAACTTAACGTCTTTTCCCACTCTTCTTTTTAATTTAGGATACAGAAATGGTTGATTTAGATTCAGACGGTCCTGGTACTTCATCTGGAAGAAGGGTGAGTAAATAAGTGAACTGCTGAGGAGATATGTTTTCAGGTTTCCTGTGTCAGTGATCCCTAAGACCAACCCCATATTTGGAGAATTGCTAGAAGGATTCTTGCAACTAAGTATATTAGGTATGCTCATTGATAAGATTTATTAGAATGATGCATTAAGGGTGCCCAGTTGAGTCATGGGGGAAAAGACACCGGCAGAGTCTGGAGAAATTTATGTACAGGCTTCCTTATGCTATTATTATCTTTCCCCTGTGAGGGGTCACATATTACACTCTTTTTCCAGCATGTGTGTGATTAGAGACTCAGTCCCCAGAGATTTTTCTAGGGGCTGGTTATGTAGGTACCCTCTGACTAGCACATACTAAGAGAGGGAAATCAGGTATTCAGCACAAATCACATTGTTTATACTGTCTAGGTACAGTAAACTGTCTTAATAATTTAGGAAGCCATTCAAATGCCAAGTTCCCAAATGCCAGCCAAGGGCCAAACTTGCAAGCAAGCCCTGGCCTGCTATGTTAACTCTTTTGTGCAGACTTCTGCTCTATAATAATTAGACATGTAGTTATTTTATATAAGGGACAATATATTTTGAAATACTGAAAGAGATCATAACAAAATCAAATGGTACAGAACAGAATTTATCATGACAACAAAGAATTTCTGGGTAAAAAAAATCATTCAAGTGTTCTTTTGAGAAAAATGTGATGCCATTGTCAAGTATACTTAACTACCGGCAAATATTAAGGCTCTATAACTTGATCTTGTAGAGGAAAGAAGCATTTGTTCCTCTGTACATTATTTGAAGTTCAGATTTGAGTACTAGAATTCTTGCCATTTCCATGAATATAATGTCTAGGGTTTTTTGCTCATTAATTATTTTTGCTAGGGAAAATACTGTCTAATTTAAACTAAGAAACTAAAATAGCAGCTGCCCCATATATATACAGATAGGTATATTAACATTAGGGACTCATGAGAAAATCAATTGAGTTAAGGAAAGATCTTTTAGATGTAACTATTAAAATCTGTAGGTCAAATGCCGAGGCAGAAGACAGTCTTTAAAGTGTAATCCTGATGCTTGGAAAAAACAATGCAAGGAACTATTGAGCCTCATTTATGAACGTGAAGACTCGGAGCCATTTCGACAGCCAGCCGATCTTCTTTCTTACGCAGTAAGCATACAGTTGTTTAAATAATTGTCAGTATGATAATTTCCCATAAATGTCCATGCTAAAATCTAGATAAGAGCAATTTTCTCACCTCTCTTTTCCTTTCTTTTTTTCCAATCTTTTGATTGTGAAAGTAGTAGTGTGATTAGTGTGATTTTTAAAAAAATGCCGTTGTGTCTTCAGTGTGTAAATTATATGTTGTAAAACAAAAATTTGAATCAGAATTCATTTGCTGTTCTTTCCCACTTTTATTTCAGATGTTTATTTAATACATTTTACTAACCTCAAATACACCTCTGTACACTGTAGATGTTTGGTGACATGTCAATCCTGTGTAATTTATACTGAATGTGTTATCAGTATGGCCACTTAGAGTAACCAGTATACCAGTATGACTTTTCTTTTCTTTTTTTAATTTATGTATACATTTTTTATTATACTTTAAGTTATAGAGTACATGTGCACAACGTGCAGGTTTGTTACATGCGTATACATATGCCATTTTGGTGTGCTGCACCCATTAACTCATTATTTACATTAGGTATATCTCCTAATGCTATCCCTGTACCCTCCCCCACCCCCCAACAGGCCCCAGTGTGTGATGTTCCCCTTCCTGTGTCCAAGTGTTCTCACTGTTCAATTCCCATCTATGAGTGAGAACATGCGGTGTTTGGTTTTTTGTCCTTGCGATAGTTTGCTGAGAATGATGGTTTCCAGCTTCATCCATGTCCCAACCCAAATGTCCAACAATGATAGACGATTAAGAAAATGTGGCACATATACACCATGGAATACTATGCAGCCATAAAAAATGATGAGTTCATATCCTTTGTAGGGAGTTTTCTTTTCAATAAAGGTAAAAGGATGAGAACTTTGATTGTAGGATTTCTTTTCTGGGAGTGTATCTATTCATTGAAGTAGTACAGATAGCAAATCTATTTTCAGAGAAGAGGTACAGAACTATTTTAGAAATACATCAGACCATCCTATGAGCTTACTACACATTGGTCTTCTCTGTATACTGTAGGTCTCAGTTGGGAAAAAATATCATTCAAGTAAGGAACGAGATTGTGTCCAACAGAACTTGTTTGCTTGTAGGGAGTTTGGGTAAAATAAATTAGTCTTGTGTTTTTCATAGCAAAGGAGAATGACGAATGTACAATTCCTTCACCTTAAAGTACAGCCAATAAAAACATGATTCCAGTGTATGGATCTTTGAGACTTAAGTCATAATTGTATTACACGTCTTGATATTTTGTTATAGTTGTCTGGAAACCAGTATATGTTCTTTACCCTAATAGGGTCATCAGGAGCAAGAGGGAGAATCCTCAGAGTCTGTTGTTCCAGAAAGACAACAAGATTCATCTCTTTCTGAGGTAGGCCTGGTAGTCTCTTAAAAGACATACTGATTGTTTTTACTTTTTTTTTTTTTTTTTTTGAGACGGAGTCTCACCCTGTCTCCCAGGCTGGAGTGCAGTGGCGCAATCTCGGCTCACTGCAAGCTCCGCCTCCCGGGTTCCCGCCATTCTCCTGCCTCAGCCTCTCCGAGTAGCTGGGACTACAGGCGCCCGCCACCACGCCCAGCTAATTTTTTTGTATTTTTAGTAGAGACGGGGTTTCACCGTGGTCTCGATCTGCTGACCTCGTGATCCGCCCGCCTCGGCCTCCCAAAGTGCTGGGATTACAAGCGTGAGCCACCGCACCCGGCCTGTTTTTACTTTCTAAACTCTCCATACTGTACATGAATCTTTTATAGTTTGTAAAGACTGCCTTCTAACTCTGCTCCCTTTTTACCTTTTTTGATTTTTTGGTCATTTATTTTTTTGTTCCTCTTTCTGAATCAACATGTGTTCTCAAGATTGTTCTTTGTATCCTCCTTGTAAATGTTTACTTTTTTATGTAGATCTGAAGCTACTGCAGCAGAGTAGAAAACATCAGTTACACAATATAATTGTGTCTGTATTGCAGCTGATTATTCCCACTGGGACTTCATTCGGCAAGCAGGCTAAGTCTTTTAAATTTTGGTCATCATACTACACAAGTTCTAACATAAGCCATACTGTGTTAGAATACACTTCTGATTTTTTATGATTTAAAAAAATAAAATATATTTAGAACGTTTGTCATTTCTTCTCAAACTTTGAAAAATATTTTCTCTCTTTTTATAATACCGTTTTTCTGTCCCTTCTGGCTTTTTGGCTTTTTCCTAGGAGGGAAATGTGGCGATTTTACTTCTTGATGATTCTAAATACAATAAGGGATCTAATACTGAGTATGGTTTTCACTCTGAAACTTGCTTTTGAGGCTTGTAGCATATATAGGAATTAAATTTCAGATGTAACTCCATCTGATAACCCTAGGAAAATCTTTACTGGATTTAGGTTAAAATGAAATCTTTCCTCTTCCCTAATCAAAATCAAATGAATTATGGACCTATAAGATGGAAGACCTTCGATGAAGCAAAGGTATCACATTGATTTAAAATCAAGAAGAAGAAAGGCACGAACATGACCGATTTGACCTTGACCCTTAACTAATGACACTTAAGTAGAATGTTCTCATAGCAAGGAATCGTGGAAATATGTGCCTAATTTGTAGAGTGGAACAATTTAATGATATGTGAATAATCCCATCTTTTATCATTAAACAGTGTGCTGGGGTTTTGGAGGTTGTATCAGCCTTTAAGCAAGACATGGAAGCTGTAGAGATGAAGCCAAAGGCTATGGATTTTCTATTCTTTACCTTCATAGTTATTTACGGTTATTACAGTGGTGTGAGGGCTAAGGCTTTCCCACAGACTTCTGCTGTTTTTATGAGCCACCAAAAGATGTTTTGGGGTTGTGGGGAGGTAGTTGGCACATTGAAAAGCAATGTGTTTATTTCATGGTGGATTGTAGTAGGTGATACCAATTTTAGTCCCATTGTATTCCTTAATATTGCTATGCAGTTTGAGTATTTAATAACACATTCTTCTTTGTAGGATTATCAAGATGTTATAGATACTCCTGTGGACTTCAGCACTGTGAAAGAAACTTTGGAAGCAGGAAACTATGGTAGTCCTCTGGAATTTTATAAGGATGTTCGCCAAATATTCAACAACTCCAAAGCTTATACCTCTAATAAAAAGTCAAGGGTATGATTATTAGTTGGGTTAATTATCAGGCAGTTTTCTTTAACCAGTTATTGAAAATTGATCCTCAGTATCTTTTTTGAAACATGGATTGCTTGTTAGGCATGCATAAAGATACATTTAGCAGTCATTCTGAAATTAACCACCTTTTCCTTTCTCTTACTTGTCTCTTTACTCTTTAGTAATAAATATTTATAGGTACCAGAGAAAAAACAAGGAGAGGAGAGGTAGTAATTTAAGTACACTTTAATATATCTAATAAGTGACTTAATAAATAGAAAGGTTATTGACAGTGTTAATTTATGTGAAATATTTTTATTAGCTCTGAATATGTATGTTCCATTTATTCTAACAAATAATGAACCATCTTGGGAAGTTGTAACTGCTTATTTATACTCACATTTAATATTTTCCCTATATTTTGTCAGAACTTAAAGTATATTGAGAATGGAAAAATAGTAATTAAGTTTTTCTTTTGAAATCACTGGTATCTGATCAGCTTTTAATCAGTTGCACAGTAAATATATACTTGCCTACTTCCACTTTATGGAAAATGCATTTCCACTAATTTCTGCAAACATAATTTGTTTACACTTGCTTCCCCCTCCCCCACCTTGATCCTGATTGCTAGAGTAACATTTTCTATAGAAAGTTTGGGAAATACAGAGAAGTATAAAGAAGAAAACAAAAATCACCTGTGAAACCTATCCCCTATTTTTACTTACAGTTACTGTTTACTTCCAGGATTTTCTACATTAACCTATATCTACATATGCTTACAAATTTTTTAAAATAGTAGATTTCGTATTTTGAAGCATTTTTTGTTACTTAAGTATTATGAATGTTTTCCTGTATCATCATGACTCTTTGAAAACAAGGTTTTTAATGGTATTCTGTTGTGTGGTTGTTTTATGTTATACTAACCAGTGTTCTTTGGCTAGGGATTTAGGTTGTTTCCAGTTATTTGTTTTACATGAATAATACTATAGGTAATATCTTTAACATTATTGAATATATTTTTTATGTATATAATTCTGTGATATTTCCTTAGGACAAATTCCCAGAAGTAAAATTACTAGCCAAAGGATGTGTGTCCAAAAGATTGTCCTTTAGAATGCTGTTTCAATTTACATTCTCTCTTGCATTGTATCAGAGTCTTTTTTTCCCTACCTTTTAGAACATTGAATACTATATTTGAAAAACATTTACTTTTAGGTGAAAATGGTATCTTACTTTAGTTATTTGAGAAGAATTTTTCAAGTGAACAAATATTTTGTCTGTAATGATGATGCTTAATACTGGTCTAGGCATGTTTATACCTTTTTTTAAAATATAAAACTAGTTAAGACTGTGTAATTTCTGCCTTCTCAGATCTATAGCATGATGCTGCGATTATCTGCCTTATTTGAAAGTCATATCAAAAATATCATCTCTGAATATAAGTCAGCAATCCAGAGTCAGAAGAGGAGAAGGCCACGGTACAGAAAACGCCTAAGAAGCAGCAGCAGTTCATTATCTAGTAGTGGAGCACCTAGGTATCATTATATTGATGCAGCATTTTTTGTTCTCAAAGCATTTTGTATGTATTACCTAATTTGTGAAAGTTTATGAATAGTTTGAGGAGATCCCAAGAGGTCTTTTTCGTTTGTTTGTTTCCTAAACTCTTACGCCTATGTAGAGTTAGTAGTCAAAAGCACTATTTATGTGGGTTTTACCATCCCAGAAACTTTTTTTAAATTTTAATGATTGAAGTTTCACTGTCAAATTATCTATTTTATGAATTTTAGGGCACTTCCTCTTTGGTCAGCTAATACCTGACCTTGATACCTCTTGATACCTCTTTGTATCATACTGTCTATCATAATATGTTGCTAACAGAAAAAAAAAATGCTCGTTGTTACATATTTTTACTTCTAGTCCAAAAGGGAAGCAGAAACAAATGAAGTTGCAGCCTAAAAATGACCAGAATACCTCAGTATCTTATGCCAGGACTAGCTCTCCTTTCTCATCTCCTGGTAAATATGTCTTTTGTTTTTGGTGTTCTGTATCTCGGTTTAATTCTGATATTAAGAATATAGAAGAGGCAGCATGGTTTATAGTGCAAAGAACAATGGATTTAGATTTTTAAAAGTTGTGTTTTATTCCCAATTCTACTTGCTAGTTTTGTGTCCCTGAGTATGGCATTAGGCCATATGATTAATTTTCTTTATTAGACTACATGAAAAGTCTCTTAGTTTTAAAATTTTATGATTAAATGATTAATGTCTATATCTCAGAGCACTTATCTACAATATATTTACCAACATAATATTTGAAAATTTATGATGTGCAATTGGACAAGTTTTTCTGACATTCAACCCTTTGTTCTCAAAATATTCATATCATTTTCTGAGAGAAACTTATAATTTTGGTGTTAGAATAAAATAACAGAGATATGGTTTCAAAAAGTAGCCTGTTTAACTTTCCTGAAAACATGATAATTATGTTAGTATTAAAATCTTTTAAAATGCAAGTTTCAGATGCTGCTGAAGGGCTTTCACTATATCTACTTGATGATGAGCCAGATGGGCCATTTTCTTCATCGAGCTTCGGTGGATATAGCCGAAGTGGAAATAGCCATGACCCAGGGAAAGCCAAATCATTTCGGAATAGAGTTTTGCCAGTTAAACAAGGTAGGAAATAAATACAGGACAAGACATTTATTATTTATTTCTTTATGATAGCAGATAAATCATTTAAAAGCTGACATGTTGACATACTAAAAACTAGTATATCCTTATAGTTAATGAGAATTTTGTAACGTATGAGTCAGATAGCATTTCATAGTCATAACTGGGAACAGGCCATTAGCAGATTTCCAATAGCTATTTTCAAATGTATTTTAGTCTTAAAATGTAAAATGGGGCCAGGCATGGTGGCTCACACCTGTAATCCCACCACTTTAGGAAGCTGAAGTGGGAGGATCACTTGAGGCCAGGAGATCGAGATCAGCCTGGACAACAAAGCAAGACCTAATCTCTACCAAAAAAAAAAAAAAAAAATGTAGCCACATGTGGTGGCACACGACTCCCACCTACTCTGGAAGCTGAGGTGGGAGGAGCGCTTTAGCCAGGAGTAGGAGACTACAGTGAGCTGTGATTGTGCCACTGCACTCCAGCCTGTGTGACAGAGTGAGACTCTGTCTCAAAAATAAATAAATAACAGGAATTGGGAGAAAAAACTAAATGAAGAGTTCTTTCCCCAAGCACATGAAGACACATTTAGGATTTTTCATATTTTTCACATTAGTAAGAAAGGAGAGTTTCCAAAGTCATCTTTAAATAGGTCTCATATTTTTGTGGCCCACTACAGTAAAAATATGAGTCTGGGCTGAAAAATGAGCCTTCTTTCAGTCAATAACCGCTTCTACCACCTTCCTGAAGGTTTTCCAGTTATATAAGTCAGATATCCTCTTCCTTAGGGGCCTGCTATATCACAAAGTCAGTGGTTTTCAGACTGTACCCTGCCCGTTTCTGGGGCATCCACAAAAGTACTTCAGGCATTCTCAGAAGAACCTTCTGCATTTAACCAGACAGTTCTGTTTGTTATTTCATATAAGGAGATGCTATTTTACTTTTTATTAGGAGAAAAATGTTCACTACTTAAAAAGAAACACTGACCTAATTCATTATGTGCATCTATCTTGGACCATAAAAGGGATATCAATTATCATAAATATTTGAAGTTTATTGTTAGTCAAACTTTCTTCTTACACTTAGTCCTATATTAGGGACCTTGAATGTATTCAGAGAAAGTTCTAACATGTTCAGCTATTTGAAGTTTGTGAAGAATAGTTAATATGCTTTTACAAATAATTTTATTGGAATATAGATTTTTTTATATACGTTTTAATGCAAGATTAAGTAGCTTATCCATTGTTATTTAACCATCAAATAACTTAAAAATAGGCTTTTCCGAAGATATTTTATAGTGGCTATGTAAGAAATATTGAAACATATTTGATTACTTGAAAATAATTAGTGCCTTTGTTTTTCCCAATTTATATCTTTAGTGTCTCCTCTGATCTTGCATACTTATGCCATTGCCTTTTTTCATTTTACCCTTCCTTCCACTGCCAAGATTAACCCATGCTTCCTTCATCTATTTTGCTTTTCTCATCCGCAGAGTCGTTTATCCTTTATAGTGTGGTGTCTGTCCCAACCACCCTTCAAAAGCTGTTCTCACACTCATCAGTACTCTTCAGTGGCCAGCTAGTGTCTTTTTTTAGTTTTTAACTTCTCAATCTCTGTATCACTGCATGTTGTTGACTACCTTCTCTATGAACTCTACTTATAAGCTTCTATACTCTATTGATTAGCCTATATCTCTTATTTCTGTTTCTTCTCTTTGACTCTACTGCTCTGTATTTGCAGTTTGCCACTGTTTTTTGCTTGTTTTTGTCTTCCACAAATAAAGGAATCTAATGACTGCATCCGTCATCTTGATGTGATGACTCTCCAAATGCATATGCAGAGCTTAAATATCTCTTTATTCTATTAGAATAATTTCCAAGTGCTTCCTTAAAAAATAAAAAAATAAAAATATTTGGTTGCTTATCTTTGCATCTGAAACTTGCTTCTTTTTCTGTGCTCACTATTTTAGTTAATGGCATAACCATCTTTCTTGCCACCCAGTTTAAAATCTCACAGTGTTTTTTGACTCTTCATTTATCCCTCATACCTAGTCAGTTGCCAAGTTTTGTGAATTCCACGACTCTTTAATACCACTTAAATCTTCTATATAGTTTCTCCTGCTATCACCTTAGTCTCCAGCCTAGAGTATTAGTCAGCTTGGGTTTCCATAACAAGATACCACAGACTGGGTGGCTTAAACAGCAGACATTCATCTTCTCACAGAGCTGGAGGCTAAGTCCAATGTCAAAGTGCCATATGGGTGGGCATCTGATAAGGGCTTTTTCCCTGGCTTCTATATGTCCACCTTCTTGCTTTGTCGTCACGTGGCCTTGCCTCTACAGAGAGACAGAGGGAAATACCTCTAGTATCTCTTCCTCTTCCTGTAAGAACATCAGTCCTGTTGAGTTATAGTCCCACCCATATAACCTCATTTAACCTTGATTACCTCCCTAAATGCCCTGATCTCCAAATGCAGTCACTTCGGGGGTTAGGGCTTCCACATATGAATTTTGAAGGGACACAATTCAGTCCATAACCTCCAGATTTATTAGATTAATCTTGTAATTATCTGTAGCCCTAGTCTTACTTCTTTTCAATTCTTCCAGTCTGCTCTCTTGTTTCCTTCCTACCCCACTGGCTGGTCCTCCATTTTCTTTGTTGGTTCTTCTTTATCTTTAAATGTTTGAACATCTCAGGTCTCAGTCTTCAGCCACCTTGTCTCTCTTTACTTACTCACTCAGTGAGCTCTCCTAGTTCTCATTACCCTAAGTATTACCTCTTTACTGAAAATTTCCACAATTATATCTCCAGCTCCACCCTCTCCCCTCAGCTCCAGACTGGTATATTTACCCGCTCTTTATTTCTTTTTTTTTTTTAAATGTCTTTTCTTGGATCTCTGTCAACATCTAAAATGGAATCTTGAGCCCTACTCAAACCTGTTGCTCCTTCAGTGTTCTCTACCTTGGCAAAATATCTCTACCATTCACCCAGTTGCTTTGGCCATAAAACCTAGGAGTCAGTCTTCATTCTGTGCTTGACATTTGACATATAGTCTGTCAGCAAGTCCCATCAGTTCAACCTTTGAAATTAAAGGTTTCTCTAGAAGAAAATATTCCAAATATAATCACATCATCACATCTATTGATCATGTCTTACCTAGAATACTGCAGTGGATGTCCAACCGGTCTGTCCTTCCACTTTCAGTCTTGCCTCCCCTGTGATCTTTTTTATATACAGCAACCATACTATTTTAAAAGTGTAAATCAGATTCTTTCTCCAGCTTAAAACTCTCCACTGGCACTCATCTCCTACTACTCACTGTTTTCCTATTCCACTCTGGTTATACTGGCTTGCTTTCTGTTCCCTCCTCTGGAATGTTCTTTCCCTACATCTGACTTCATTCAGTTATTTCTTCTAATACTACCTCTGTAGAGAAGTCTTCCCTATCTAAAATACACTCCCTTCTACACATATACACTCTTTTTTTAATCCTCTTTATAACATGTCTGTGTGAAATTTTATTATTAATTTATTCACTTTATTATCTTTTAAGGTATTCCCACTAAAATATAAATTCCAAGAGGAAGGACTGTCCCTTTCATTGCCATATTCAAAGCTTCTAGCAATGCCTTGCTAATAGTAGATAATGAATAAAAATTTATTGACCAAATGAATAAAACTATACTAATTAGTGTTCTCAGGTAATTCTTCCTGAAGTAGGCCCTTAAAACTTCTGCCTAAACCTCATTGCCATCATTCCACCCCCATATTCTCCTCCCCCTCCCAAAAAAGCAGACAAAAATAAACACTTTAATATCTTCTATTTTGAAGAAATTTAAGTTCTTACTTTGACACCCTCCATGATTGTATTCCACATATTTTGGGGAACTGTAGACTGTTTTTGAACCTAAATAACCATTTTGTCAATGTCAAAGCTTAACTATTAAAAATCATTCATTTTAATTTAGATCACTCCCTTGATGGACCCCTTACAAATGGTGATGGCAGAGAGCCCCGGACAGGAATCAAGAGAAAACTACTTAGTGCATCAGAAGAAGATGAAAACATGGGAGGAGAAGACAAAGAGAAAAAAGAAACAAAAGAGAAATCTCATTTATCCACCTCAGAGAGTGGAGAGTTAGGATCCAGTTTAAGTTCTGAAAGTACCTGTGGTTCTGACTCTGACTCTGAATCAACTTCCAGAACAGATCAAGATTACGTAGATGGAGACCATGATTATAGCAAATTCATACAAACCAGACCTAAAAGAAAACTCAGAAAGCAACATGGCAATGGAAAAAGAAATTGGAAGACCAGAGGCACAGGAGGAAGAGGCAGATGGGGAAGATGGGGTAGATGGAGTAGAGGAGGCAGAGGAAGAGGAGGCAGGGGACGAGGGAGTCGAGGAAGAGGTGGAGGTGGCACTAGGGGGAGGGGAAGGGGGAGAGGAGGAAGAGGTGCTTCTAGAGGAGCTACCAGAGCCAAACGAGCACGTATTGCAGATGATGAATTTGATACCATGTTTTCAGGACGTTTCAGTAGACTGCCTCGAATTAAAACAAGAAACCAAGGCAGGAGGACTGTTTTATATAATGATGATTCTGATAATGACAATTTTGTGTCCACTGAGGATCCTCTGAATCTTGGTACATCCAGATCAGGCAGAGTGCGTAAAATGACAGAAAAAGCCAGGGTTAGCCATCTCATGGGATGGAATTATTAACAGTTAATAAATTTAGAATAACTTAAAAAATTCAATGGCCTTCTACTGCAGGGAATTTACCAGGAAATCTACAAAGCAAGTTGTGTGGGGACTTCTGCTTCCTTTCACATTGGTGCTTTTCCATTTATGCCAGTATACATTTGTTTCAAGACTTTTGATCTCCACACTTCATTTGTTCAAATAAGCCTTACTCATTAGGCCTTAAATTAAAAGAAATTCTGCCCACACACACACAAACACACACACACACACACACACACACGAAACACAACACAGACACTACAGATTTACTACATTAAAGGAGCATTCAGCTTCTTAAGAGTAGCATGACATTTTTATCTCAGTAGAATAGCCCTCTTTTGCTTTTGTATCACAGAAGTATAGCACCTTCTTACAGAGTTTTATATAGTTTGTTTTTGCCATTTTGATTCCTATACCCAGTAATAATAACTTTTGCACAATACACCAATCCTAAAGGCAGCTATTAAATGTTTACAGTTTCTATATTGTAAGAGCGATCTGGATTATTTTACTCTTCCCAGGCCAAACTTTCATGACTTGTACTGAACTGAAGTATATATTTATACTACAGTTTTTTGGGGGGTGGGGGGATCTTGATATGCTTTTCATTGATTTGCATAATTCACGTTAAAGGTGAGAAAGGGTTGGTGCCTTGTAAATATGTAGCAGATCTTCGTGGTGTGTTCTGATGTGTGCATTAACTTTATTAAAAAAGAATACTTGAGGTATCAATCTAGACAAGGTGCCAAATGCAAAAGTTTCCCGCATCAATTTTTTTCCTATCACATTTTATTGCATTAATAGAATTTGTGTAGCTTAAATAACTTAAACATTTGAAAAATCCTCATCCACAAAGAACAACTTCTTTGAACAGTAGCTCAGCTACCTCTTAACTACAACTACTGGAAACATTAAGGAAAATAGATGCTGTTATTCCTTACTGACTAAGGAGAAATAGAACAAGCTTAGTAGGAATGAATACCCATAAGTTATAAGCTGAGAGGTTGTTAATAATTGTATTGGCTCTCAAATTAATAATTGTAATTAACAAAGTTTCATAAGTATAGTATGCTTTACCACCTTAGGCTTTCTTAGAACATATTTATGTAAGTAGACTTGGGCTACTGCTTATATATTTCTGCTCCACTTACCATTTAACAGCTGTGAGTTACTGGTTTTCATTTGAATCTTAAAGTTTAACAAAGCACCTGGTTTGATTTGGAATGTTTTGGCTAGCTAGTATTATGAATCAACTTATAGATTCTGCTCATATCATTCCAAAGGGTTCTTCTGTTCTAGTCTTTCAGGAAAGAACCTTATTGCACTGCACACTCATGTTGTGAATCATTATTTTATAGATAAAAAACATCTTTAAAAACCCTTATGTCTTGTTTACAGCAGTAGAGTGCACATGGCTCCCCAAATTTAATATCACAGATTTGTTCATTTGTTAGATACTTACATTTCTGGGGTAAGAGGGATAATAATCAATTTCTGTTTCTGTAGCAGCAAATTTGTTGCACTTAGATCAGACTCATGGGATAAAACAGACTTCTTAGTGTATACCTAGCTATCCCAGGATATTTCTTAAGCTAATGTGTTTGTCTCATGCTTTCAGTCATTTCATGCATCCAAAAACCCTTAAGCGCAGAGGAAGGCGTACACACATAAAACTTTGCTTTTTTGGTAGGGTCGGCAGTAGGGTTATTCTTGGACTAACATCTTCAAGCAGTTTTCACTTGGAGTAGAAATGATGTTCAGGCTTTAAGAGAAAGTATTGTTGTGAATTGTTAATGGCACTAACTTCTGTTACTAGACAGCAGACCAAGCTATTTTTTTGTTGTAGTCTTTTTTTCACTAAACCAAAACTACTTCTGGTTGTAACTCAGCTGCCACTTTAAACCATAGTAGAGATTCAAAACGTTCCTATTTGAAACTACATTTGATTTTTGCTAAAATGTGCTGTTTCGGTTATTTATCTCTTGGGCATTTAGACTAAATTGTGCCTGTATTCCTGAAATCAATAATACTTTGGCTTATCCTGATCTAAGTAACATAGTTACTTAAATTCCTGGATATACCCAAATATGGATCACATGTATCATTTTAGTGTGAAATTTTTTGTTGACATTCTTCTATGAAGAGCTGACCTCTTGAAATGTAGAAGAATTGACATTTGTGTGATTTTGGCTATCTGGAGCTTTATTTATAATTTATTTTGAAAAATAAAAATGCCACATTTATTTCCCAAATGTCAAGATTTTCTAGAATTAGATAATTAGAATAATAAGGCTGAAGACATTTTAAAGCATATTTTATATGTAGTGAAATACTGTGAAAATATTAGTGAACAGCATTTTGCTGTAATGTTTATTTCAGTTATTAAGATTTAAAGAGTTAGTCATCAGGGTATGTTAGATAAACATAGTTATCATTTATTAAACAAACAGATAATTTTCTGTTTGCATGCAAATTATTTTAATAAGTGTGAAAATAAAAGTTTGGAAGATAGTATTTTTACTTTTATATCTGGACTTTTTTTCCCCCCAGTTTACACTTTGCTTTCTTGTAATACCACCTCCTGTGAATGTGTTGTAATTAGTATCACATTGATTACTTTATCATTTTAATTTCTTTGGTGCCCTTTAAACCTACGTAAAATCTGGGTCCAGCCATAGCAAAGCAAGTACGAAATGAACAAAGAATTTTGAAGAAAAGCCTAAATCTTAAATTGCTAAGAAAAACCACTGTTATATTTAGGCCCATGAGAGCATATACATGTATAAACCTAATCCTATGCTAGATATGAATAGTCAGTGAGCTGTAATATTTCTCATAAATGCTAATAATGTTTAAATTCCCAGCTTTAAGATCTTAGTGTGTGTATATATTTATAAAATCTGAATTGTGTGTTTCTTCTATGGCTTACTGTGTGTTTCTCTTTCAGCAATAGGATGCTCTCTAAAACATTCAATAGCCTACTAGCCTAATTACTAAATTTTTGTATATGTGTGTTTGTGCCCTTGTATGTGTGTAAAGTTTTTTCCCCAACTTGGCACACCTTATCTCAGACATTCGAAACAAGAGAACATTTTGTATGGAGGACAGTCTGCCAACTTTTTGCCTCTCTACAGCTCTTAGCCTGTATATTTACTGCTTGATCATCCATTTCATTATGCCTTCTAGATAACCAATCCAGGTTTTGTCATATACCTGTGTCCCTCTATTCTTTTTATTTCCCTTTTTAATTTTTTTTCTTTTTTTTCCCTCCCCAGAAATCAGGCTTGTGTTGGAATTCTTCTCTATAACACTTTGTTTCACCCAGATGCAAAGTAACAAAGTAACTGAGTAAAATTATAAATCTCATTCTGCACAACTGTGTGCTCAGATATTTAACTCAGCCTTCTAATACTTTTAAGTACATTTCTGTTATTTATCTTTTTGTTGTTTTTGTTTTAATCCCATAGATTGTCATCAGACAATAATAGAGTGATTGAAAGAGAAAGATATAAATGCCACTTCTAACTTTTTGATAAAACTTTTTTGAGCATTTTTCAAAAATTTGTATGTTTGTGGTAATGGGGAATTAAACACCTTTTACTAGCTGATGTATGTTGGAAATCATTTTATGTACATTTACCAACTGGTACTTAAGTTGGAATTTTCACATCCATAAAAGGGAGACTTGCATCATATATAATTTTCAGTATACTTTGTGTCTAGCCTTTTAAACAATTACAGTAACATTTTGAGTTCTGAGATGAATAGTTCTAGGGGAAGGGAACTTTCGACATGTAAAGTCCATTGTTTTAAATGCTAACCCCATCCCCAATATTTTTGTGGAACGTGAGGCTTTATGAAAGGTTTATCAGAAATAGAATATTCTAAGGTCACTTTTATTGCTTACTTCAAAAATTAGTGTGAAAGTATTTTCATGCTTTTTTGTTTCTCATCTTTTAGCAAAGCTTCTTTACCAAGTTTCGATTAAATGCATCATAAAATTAAGTTTTTTCATGGTGCTATATTTTGTGGAATATGGGTAGCACTCAGATTTCTTTCTTTTCTCTTTTCTCCTTCCTTCCTTCCTTCTTTCCTTCCTTCTTTCCTTCCTTCCTTCCTTCCTTCCTTCCTTCCTTCCTTCCTTCCTTCCTTCCTCCCTCCCTCCCTCCCTCCCTCCCTTCCTTCCTTCCTCCCTCCCTCCCTCCCTTCCCTCCTTCCTTCCTTCCTCACCTCGACCTCCCAAAGTGCTGGGATTACAGGCGTGAGCCACCATGCCTGGCCTATATACCCTTATTCTTGATTATTTCTTTTTTCATCTTTTCAATCCTGCTTACTTTTATCCTCACTTTCCTTTCTGCCATGAAAACTGCACCTAATTTACCACACTTAAGATTGGCAATTTTTGATTCATTGATGGGAGAAGTATAGTAGAAAGGCCCTGCAGTTTAGAATTAAGTTGTGTTTGTTTATTTACATGTATGCCCATTTCTTCTAAATTAAATCTAGAATGTGAGACTTTGACATATAAAAGCATGATAAGTATTTTCTTAAAAAATAAAACTATTGATACATAATGAAACCACCATTGGTAATTGAATTTTAAAATGATATGCAGAAGTATTTAGAAATCCAGTTGGGAAATGTGTTTTTGCATATGTCACCAGATACACATTAGGCAGTACTACAAATGTTAATTCTTAAACAATACTGTGGTGATGGCAATCAGTAATTTATTTCTTTGTCCTGTAACTTATCATTCTTGTCTTTTGTAATCTCTTACACAGTATTAACATAACTGTACCTTTTTTTTGTTCTTGGTATCCATACATTTTAAGATGGAAAATCAGTTCATAGTTGATATGATATTGTATATGGGCAAAATGTCCGTTAAACTAAAATTCAGTAAAAAAGGTAATCTCAACTGGCTTGATTTATAAAAGATGTTTTGTTTGGCAGTTATCAGTCATTATAAGCAATTATCTTCGAAGACAAAAAAACTGGACTAATTTGTTGCCATTCTTTATGGGATGTTTACAATAAAATTCCAAGTTGTTTGGAATCAATTGCACTCTTGCTGCTTTATGCCTTAATTTATATACCAGAGAAAAATTAACCAGAAGAAAGAAATATGGAGTTACCTATTCAGCTTTAGAGATTGTAACATGTAACTCTTAGGTCTTTCTTGTTTCTTTGTCATGGAATATTTTATTACTATTATTTTTTAATCTGAGAAACTAGGATGCTTCTTCCTATCAAAGAAAAGGTTTTGTTTTTTGTTTTCATCTTAGACATTACAAATATTCTTTGGGTCACTTTTAGGATAATAAACATGATGTTTACACTTTAAATGTGGGCTGCTTGGTGCATTCAATAACAGCCTGCAAAGCATTTGTCAACATTTTGTTTTGCAGAGCTTTTCAAAATGAATAGATCTCTAATATATTTATGACTCATAACTTTTAACAGCTGAGTTATATATCCCTGACATTTTAAAATATATAGTCAGATTACCTATACTGTAAATGGTGCTTTAATTCAGTGTAAGTGTAGGAGAGAGAGAAGTGAGGTGAGATGATCTGAATGCTCTAACAGGAACATTCATAACCTATATAGTTACCCAGAATTTGTCTCCCAGTGGCAAACATTCCACCAGGTTCAAGATAAATAAGCTGGCCAAAGACTGGACTGTATCTTTGATATATATACTGTCTATTTTGTGTATTTAGAATAAAAAAATGCATTTAGGAAAAAAGTAGCCTGATTTTTTACAATATTCAGAGATTGAAGTGGAGATAAGTTGTTTGGTATTTTTGTTTAGTTGCTTAATTGGTTAGAGATAGCCCTTTTTAAGGATATAAAAATCTTACATTAAAAATTTTTGGTTAAGGCCAGGCACAGTGACTCACGCTTATAATCTCAGCACTTTGGGAGGCCATGGTGGGAAGATTATTTGAGCCTAGGAGTTCAAGACCAGCCTGGGCAGCATAGTGAGACACCGTATCTACAAAACAATTTTTTTTTAATTAGCTGGGCGTGGTTGTGTGTGCCTGTAAGTCCCAGGTACTTGGGAGACAGGTGGGAGGATCACTTGAGCCTGGGAGGTCAAGGCTGCAGTGAACTGTGATCATGCCACTGCACTCCAGCCTGGGGATCCATTTTTTTTCCAAGTTGAGAAGGTCAAGAAAAAGGTGCTCTCCATCCTCTCTCAATTATATGTTCTTGACAATTTAAAGCTACTTTACAAAAATGTGCAAAATAAAACCAATATATTGAGGCCGTGGGTTGATCTTTTGAATGGGATTTTTGGTGGGATAGTTAAGCCTATACGCTTACAGTTGCTTTCTCAGGTCATTTATATAAATACCTAAGGGCTTTTTAATGCTACAAAACACAGGTAGATCAAACAATAATATTAAATGAAGTTAACTTTTTATGGTATCGATTTTTTCCCCCCAAATTCTAGGGAAACATTTTCCTTTCCTTCCTATGTAACTTTAATAGATTTTTCTTTGCCATCTGTGACAATTGCCTTAATGAAGTTCTTATCTACAGATTATAAACATCTAATTATAGTTATAAAATCTTATAATTTTAATTATTCTAGACATCTAATTTTAACAGTTATTAATTAACAAATATTTAATTTGATGTTGGAGACTTAAAGTCTTTCTGATTCTAGTATTAATTTTGAATTACATTTTGAATTGCCGCCTGGTCAGCATCTTTGCAGTTCTCTTCAGTTTTATAAGTTTTGTAAGTAAATATATGAAGAAATAAAAACATTTTAAATTCTTTAATTTAGGTGACTAATATTAATTGATGGAGCTTATTCGTTTTTAAGGATTTTTGTGGTTGATTTTTGTCATGTTGCAATTCTAGTTAGAATTTGTATAACAACATGTTAATTTGTACTGGCAATTTTGTGTAGTCTGTTAAGTAATTTAAGTCAAGGAAACTGCTAACATGTTCCCTCCTCACTTGGCTTTAAAAAAAGCTTACAATATGTTTAAATGAAATTTGCATAACAAAGTGTGTAATAGACCATTTGAAAAGTACTGTTTTGTTACCCTTGAGTATTATTCATCTAAAATATTAATAAGTGCTGGTAGTTCTGAATTATTTCCATATGTTAAATTTTAATTTATAAATTAGATTCAGTATTGTCTATAAAACAAGTGTTTTTGTCTAGTCTGACCCTATAGAGCAAAAAATATGCCCATGATATCCTCATAGTCATGAAATTACCAAGTAATGCTTTTACTTTTGTAGATTTGTGTTCATTTTTATTCTACATGTGGTTAGTCGTTTTCATAAGAAAAAGAAGTTACTAAAACAACAGTAGTTGAAGGTTGTGGTACATACATTTTTGCTTTCCAGTTTTCTCAAAAATTTAAGATTGCTGAATACAACGACAAGTTTTTAACACTAAAAATACCTTTTATAACTTTGCTTATAAGTATTCAAGCAGAAGTTCTCAGAGAATTATCTGAGATAATGAGCCACATTCTTTCTCTAAACATGTGTTGGCATCTCCTTCAAAAAAGATGTTTACCAGTGGGAAGTTGTAGCCTGTTCTCTTCATATTAGTGATAAGAAATGGCTTTAAAAAAAAAGACTGTTGCTACCTAGATTTGTTCACTTTTTTATTCATTCATTCAGCATTTACTGAGTGTCTTCTATGTGCCAAGCACTATAATTTTATAAAGAGCTTTACAGTTCACAAAGTCCATAATCTCAGTTATTAGAATGACATCAGTTTATGTCATTTTTCAGATCAGAAAGATGAGTTTTGGTGAAATCAAGTAATTTGCCTAAGCCTACATGGCTAGTAACTAGAAAAGCCTTGACTCACCCAGCATATCTGCTTCCAGGTTTCTATTCTTAACTTTTATATCTTATTAATAAGATGTTTTGTTCTACTTTCTTTCTTCCCAATCTCTATGAAATGGAGACTTCTAAGTCATGCCTGCGTATCTTGAAAATAACATTTCTTTTTGCTTCTGGCTCAGATCTTTAATAAAGAGGACCTTGAGATATGGATCTTCAAACATCTTAGTGCTTTGGAATTTTTAAAACTACCAGGTTTGGAAGTAGAAAAATGATTGAAGCTCAAATGATTGAATTTTATATCTTACACACTCTTAGAAAAAGGTAAATGCCCAAGAAAAGTGTAGAGAATTTACTCCTATCTTATTTTGAAGATTAATTGTGCTAATATACACAAATGTGCTTTGCAATGTGTGACTTTAAAGAATGATGTGTTATTGCAGTCTTCCCTTGCAAAACCTTGAACTTTGAGTTCAAACGGGTTTCAGGCACAGTTCTCAGAGAATGCAACAGGGTTCCTGACTTAATCCCTAAGTTTAATTTAGGGTTTTTGTTTTGGGGTGTTTTTACTTTACATCCTTTGAACTGTCTCTCAGTTTTACTCATTATTTAATGTGTCACTCCTCTTTTCTCTTCTCCTCTCCTCCCCTCCCCTCCCCTCCCCTCCCCTTCCCTCCTCCTCTCCTCCCCTCCCCTCCCCTCCTCCTCTCCTCTCCTCTCCCCCTCTCCCCTCCCCTCCCCCTCCCCCTCCCCCTCTCCTCCCCTCCCCTCCCCTCCCCTCTCCTCTCCTCTCCTCTTCTTTTTGAGACGGAGTTTCGCTCTTGTCACCCAGGCTGGAGTGACGTGATCTCGGCTCACGGCAACCTCTGCCTCCTGTGTTCAAGCAATTCTTCTGCCTTCAGCCTCCCAACTAGCTGGGACTACAAGTGGGTGCCACCACACCCAGCTAATTTTTGTATTTTCAGTAGAGATGGGGTTTCACCACGTTGGCCAGGCTGGTCTCAAACTCCTGACCTCAGGTGATCTGCCCTCCTCGGCCTCCCAAAGTGTGAAATTACAGGCGTGAGCCACCGCAACAGTCCAGTGTCACTCTTTCTTTACACCAATACATATACCAGTCCTTTGGAATCATTTTAATTATTTGTGGTTTTTTTTTTTTTCTAATTAAGACTTTGGGGCAGGAATGTTGGTCGGCAGAGGTTGAGTGGCCCTATAAATACAGTAAAGTGAACTTGAACCACTGCTGACTTAAATTTTTTTATAACTGTTCTGTCACAGTATATGCTGTTATTAGGGGTTTTTAGGGGGAAATGTTTCAAGTAATTTAACTCAAAGACTCGTGCATTTGCTCTCTTTATTCTCAAGAAATGGGGTTTTGCAGTGGTCCTTGAGAAGACATTAGGCCTGCTCAAGTTGCCTTTGGCTCATAGCAGTTATGTTAGTCTCATTCATATTTCACAATGCCATCTTTTCTCCTCTCCTAAACAACTTCCACTTCGTCTGATCGTCATCCAAGGAAAAGTGTTGGCTTTCAACAGATAGACTATCGAATTACGTCAGCAAAGATCTCTGTAAAAATCAAACAGAGAATAGAAAATAAAGTATATTAACTGGATTTGTTTTTCTAGCTAGATAAAGCACAGCAGGTTTGACTAGCTGATTATACCTACACTAATCTTTGCTTATATTAGGAGAACATAAGCTAGAAATCTAGGTCAGAGCTTTGTTCTGTGATTAGATACTGTCATGCAGCCTTGCTTACATTCCTCACAATGTGTATTTCAATGGAAGTAGCCTGACCTGGAGTCAGGTACTGTGGTTATTATGAGAGTTAAGGGGATAAGGGAAGCCTTTGAGATCTTTCTAAGAACCATGTTAACTAGAGGAGGGAAGAGAATAGGGTTTGAAGGATTAATGAGGAATGAAATTCCATAGTGTTCAGGGTTTGGATGTCAGTGCCTTCAATGAGCACAGCAGCCTCAGATCACTAGAAACAGGTTTGAGGAAGGCCTCACATAAGTTTTGGGGTTTTTTATTGTTGTATTGTTTTTTGTTTGTTTTGTTTTGTTTTTTGGTAGAGGTGCAGGTGCGTGAAGGGGGAATTTGCAGAAGGATTCTTGGTGGGGATAGGGACATTTTAATGTTACAATTATTGCATTAATAATAGTTATGATTCTTGAGGTCTCAAACCTATTAGGTATTATTGTTAACACTTTTTTACAGATGAGGAAACTGAGGTTTAGAAAGGCAAAGGAATTGATCAGAGATCACATTGCTGTTAAATGGCAGGATTTATACTCAGATATGTTTCCAAAACCTGTTTGCTTAACTATTATACATGCCACTTCTTATCGGGCTAGTTTTAGTACTAGCTGTTGGAGACTTGCTGAGTGGCTTTAGCCAAGTTCCTTGTTCTCCTTGGTTTCAGTCCTCTTTGGTTGTATAAGGCTGAAGTTGATCACTAAATGATTTCCAAAGTCTTTATGTTTCTATTCTTTAAAATTTCTAGCTTATCCTTTCTTTATGCACCTTCCTAGTCTAACATACTTCCATTGGAGGTTCGATTTTCTTATAATCTTTATAAGGTCTGTATCCTACTTGTTAAAGTTATTTATTTGAAGGCAAATATCCCATATGAACTGCTTTAGGTTTCTGTTTTCATAAGAAAGCCTTATCAAATTCAATTTAGGAAGTGTAAAAGTCATTGGAAAGATTGACTTCTGTCATGACCGTGAAGAACTCCAATAACTCACTCCTCAGTGAAACTTGTGGAAACTATATTTTAAAAAACACAAGCCTCTGGAGATGGTCCACAGGGCAAGCAACAAGAGAATCTGTGAAAATTTAGTAAGAAAGGTGAGAATCTGTGGTATTTGAACCAAGACTACTCTCTTTATTTTCATCACGTCCCAGACTTCACTCTAAACTGCTTCAGCCAAGAACACAAGGCATACTGTGTCCCTGGAAGCTTGCCATTGCCCCCATAACCAGCTCCAGAACCCTGGCTCAGACATTATGTCTGGGGGGAGAAGCAGACCATACAACATACGGCTTCTAATCTCTTTCCAAAGGAATTGACTTTAGTCACAACAGGCCTTAAGAGCGCTCTTTAAGAGCAATGGAGATTGTGGAGAAAGGCGAGTGAAGAGATTCAACCTACAGACTATGTAGACAAGCTAGTTTGCCGGAAAGAACCAAGGAATAAGACAGTTGGGAGGAGTCCTCCTAGGGTCAGAACAATATCAAACACTGACCAAAAACTATTCCTTCAAAAGAACAAGTATTTAATTGGATTTGTTTAGAGTATTTTATGCCACAGGGCATTATTGAAAACAATCAGTTTGTAACTAGTGGATTCTAACATCTGGGTGTGGGCATGGAAAGAGAGGAAGAGACCCCTACCCAAGCCACTGTCATCCCAGTTGGGCATACCGGAAGATGAGCCTCCCTGAGGAACAACATTAGACTCTTAACACCTGGGAAGAGAAAGAGACTTCAATAAAATAATCCAGCCTTTTACTAAACACATAAGCAAATAACAATACCAAGCATGGAGGGTTAGGGGTGTCAGTACCAAGAGTTACTAAAATACATTATCTAAAAATCTAGTTTCCAACAAAATAGTCATAAGATGTAGAAAATGAAAAGTGAAAATGGCAGAAGTAAATCCAGCTATATAAATAATGAAGTGTGAATGGATTAAATGATCTAATCAAAAGGCAGATTTTAATAAAATATTTTTTAAAAATTATTTACAGGAGACATTTTAGATTTAAATATACAAATAAATGAAAAGTAAAAGAATGGCAAAGAAACATACAATGCAAGCAGCAATCACAAGAAAGGTAGAATATGGTAAATACAAGCAGTAGACTTTAAAACAAAAACTTAGAGATAAAGAGTTACATTTATAATAAAAGGTTCAGTCCCTCAGGGAGAAAAAAACAATTATGGATATATGCACCTAACAGCAGAGCTCCCAAAAAGTGGACAGAATTGAAGGAGAAATAGATAGTTCAGCAATAATATTTGGGGACTCAATACCCCACTTTTAATAATGTATAGAATAGGAAGAAAATTAACAAGGATATAAATGGCTTAAACGACACTATAATCCAACTAGACCTAACAGGCATAGAACACTCCACCCAAGAACAGCAGAATAACATTCTGAAGTGCATGTGGTATATTCTCTGGAATATACTGTAGGTAAAACCATAACACAAGCTTTGATAGATTTAAAAGGATCAGAATTATACGAAGTATATTCTTCTACCACAGTGCAATAAAATTAGAAACTAATAACGGGAGGAACTTGGGAAATTTAAAAATAATGTGGAAGTTAAACAACATACTCCTAAATAACCAACAGATCAAAGAAAAACCGTAAGGGAAATCAGAAAATACCGTAGTCCACCCTTATCTGTGATTTTGCTTTCCTCAGTTACACATAGTCAACTGTGATCTGAAAATATTAAATGGAAGATTCCAGAAATAAATAATTCATAAGTTTTACGTTGCATGCCCTTCTGAGTAGTGTGACAAAATCTTAACACATCCCACTCTGTCCTGCCCAGGATGCGAATCATTTGCTTGTTCAGCATATCCATGTTGTATATGATACCCACCCATAGTCACTTAGTAGCTGTTATCAGATACTATATATATGGTTTGGTACTATCTGGTTTCAGGCATCCACTTGGGGTTCTGGAATGTATCTCCTGTGAATAAGAGGATTACTGTACATTGAGAGAAACAAAAATACATATACCAAGACTTATGGGATCAGCAAAAACAGGGCTGAGAGGGCAATTTATAGTAGCAAGTACCTATATATAAAAGGAAGAAAGTTCTCAAATCAATAACCTACCTTTCCAGCTTAGAAAATTAGAAAAAAATGGAGAAAACTAAACCCAAAGCAAGCAGAAAGAAGGAAATAATAAGAGCAGAAATAAAAGAATGAAATAGAGAACAGAAAGCAGTAAGGAATGTCATACAAAGAGACTCAAATTATTAAAATCGGAAGTGTAAGAACATCACTACTTACAGAAATTAAAAAGCTTATTAGAGAATACTGAGAACAATGGTATATTAGTCTGGTAGGGCTGACATAACAAGATACTATAGACTGGGTGGCTTAAACAGCAGGCATTTTGTCACATTCTGGAGGCTTGAAGTCGAAGATCAAAGTGCTGACAGGGTTGGTTTCTCCTGAGGCCTCTCCCGATGACAAGCAGATAGTCACTTTCTTACTGTATTCTTACATGGCATTTTCTCTGTATGCATGTGCACACACACAAGTCTGGTGTCTCTTCCTCCTCTTATAAAGACACTAGTCATTGGGGTAGGGCCACAGCCTTATGACCTCATTTAACCTTAATTACCTCATAAAAGGTTTTATCTTCAAACACAGTCATATTGGGGGTTAGGACTTCAACATGTGAATTTATGTAGAACACAATTCAGTCTATAACAGCATGCCAACAAATTCGATAACGGAAAAAAATAGATAAATTCCTAGAAAGAAACAAACTACTAAAACTGACTAAAAATAAAATAGAAAGTCTGAATAGACCTATAACAAGTAAAGAGATTGAATTAATCATTTTAAAACTCCCCAAAAAACCCCAGTCCTAGATGGCTTTGCTGGCGAATTCTACCAAGTGTTTTTTTTTTTTTTCTTTTTTAAACACCAATTCTTCACAACTATTGCAGAAAATATAAGAGAAAGGAATATTTTCCAACTAATTACATGACACCAGTATTATGCTGACACCAAATCTGACAAAGACATTACAAGAAAATTACAGGCCAATAGTCTTTGAATACAGACACAAAAATCATCAAAAATACTAGCGAACAAAATCCAGTAACATATAAAAAGTATGTATACTATGACCAAGTGGGATTATCCTAGAAAGACAGGTTGGTTTAAAATATGAAAATCAATCAATGTAATATACCATACTAAAATAAAATCAAAATCACATAATCATATCATTAGAATTAAAAAAAGCACTTGATAAAGTTCACCAGTGTTCATGATAAACACTTGCAGCAAACTAGGAATAGAAGGAAACTTCCTCAAAAGATAAAGAGCACCTATGAAAAATTCATAGCAAGTAACATACTTAATAGTAAAATACTGAATACTTTCCTTTTAAGATCAAGGGATCTCCTTAAGACAGGATTTCTGGTCTCACTACTTCTATTCAATAGTGTCTGAGGTTCTAACATCAGCAATTAAAAAAAAAAGAAGTAGTAGGCGGAATGGGAAGGAAGTAAAACTATTTGCAGGTGACATGATCTTATATAGTGGAAAATCTTAAAGAATGCATGAAAAAAGTTTTAGAACAAATGAACAAGTATGCCAAGCTTGCATGATACATGAACAAGATGGAAAAATCAGTTATTTATTTACTTCAGCAGTGAAGAATCCAAAAATGAAATCAAGAAATCCATTCCCTTTACAATAGCATCAAAAAGGGTACAATACTTAGAAATAAGTTTAGCAAAATAAGTGCAAGACCTGTAGACTGAGAATTACAGAACATTGTTGAATGAAATTAAAGAATACCTAAATAAATGGAAAGTCATTCCATGTTTATGGTTTGGGAGACGATATTGTTAAGATGGTGACGCCCCACATTGACCTACAGATTCAACACAATCTCTAGCCAAATTCTAGCTGGCTGTTTTTGCAAAACCTGCAGAAATTGATATGGAAATGCAAGGAACTCAGAATAGCCAAAATAATCCTGAAAAGAAAAACAGAGTTGGAAGACTCACACTCCCCAAGTTCACTATAAGGAACACTATGTAAGGACACCTAAGACACAACCAAAGGAAAAAAATACAAATTGGACCCCATCAAAAGTAATGACTTTTGTGCATCAAAGAACACTATCAGGAAAGTGAAAACCCAAAAATGGGAGAAAGTGTTTGGAAATCATATATCTGATAAGGGTCTAGTTTCTAGAATATATGTGAAGAACTTAAATCTCAACCACAAAAGATAACCCAATTTACAAATGGGCAAATAATTTGAATAAACATTTTTCCAAAGAACGTAAACAAATGGCCAATAGTTACATGAAAAGTTGCTTAGCATTGTTAATCATTAGGAAAATGCAAATCAAAACCACAATGAGATACCACTTTACATCCAGCAGGATGGCTAAAATAAAAAAGACAATGACAAATATTGATGAGGATATGGAGTAGTTGGGACCCTCATACCTTGCTGATGAGAAGGTAAAATTGTGCAGCCACTTTGGAAAACAGTTTGGCAGCTCCTGAAAAAGTTAAACTGAGTTACCATATACCCAAGAGAACTATAAACATAAGTCCGCACAAAAAGTTGTACACAAGATGGGCATTGTGGCGCATGCCTGTAGTCCCAGTTACTTGGGAGGCTGAGGTGGAAGGATTGCTTAAGCCCGGGAGATTGAAGCTGCAGTGAGCCATAATCGCGCCACTGCACTCCAGCCCAAACAGCAGAGCAGGACCCTGTCACACACACATACACACACACACACACAGCTGTACACAAAAGTTCACAGCAATATTATTCATAATAACCAAAAAATACAAACGACTCAATGTCCATGAACTGGTGAGTAAACAAAATGTGGTATACTCATACAAGGGAATATTATTTATCCTAAAAAAGATTGAAGTACTGATACGTGCTACAACAAGGATGAACCTTGAAGATATTATGCTAAATGAAATAAGCCAGTCACAAAAGGCCACATATTGTATGATTTCACTTACAGTTGTCCCTTGGTATACATGGGGGATTGGTTCCAGGACTGCCTGAGTATAGCCAGATCCGCACATAATCAAGTCCCAGAGTTGGCCCTCAGGAAGGTGCATATATGAAAAGTTGACCCTCTATATATATGGGTTTTGCATCCTGTGAATACTGCATTTTTGTTCCATGTTTGGTTGAAAAAAATCCGCATATAAGTGGACCGGAGCAGTTCAAACCCATGTTATTCAAGGGTCAACTGGATAGTAAATGTACAGAATAGACAAATGTATATAGAGAGAAAGTAGATTAGTGGTTGCCAAGAGCTGGGGTGGAAGGGGTGGGGATGTGCTAATAGGCTTTGTGTTTCTTTTGGGGGTCATTGAAATGTTCCATAATTAGATTATGGTAATGGTTGTACAACTGTAAATATAATGAAAATCATTGAATTGTACATATTAAAGCAATTAACTTTATGTTATATAAGTTATATCTCAATAAAGATGTTATCTTTTAAAATATTTTTCCTCTCCCACATGTAATTGAAATACTCAAAATAAAAGTGACAGCTTAGAGGAATGCCCTTTTCTGCTGATAATTTGTCACCATCACCCCTCTTCTACACCTTCCACCCGATGTGAGTCAACCACTAACATAGTGTGAAAGAAATAGGAATGGTATTCTGAAATAGGTGTGTGGAAAAGAGTAATAGGTATTTGGCTGCTGCAAATAATTTAGTGAAATATACTTACCGCTGCATATTCCAATTATTTGGTTGCAAGATGGAGGCTATCCTAGTCTGTTTTCTGTTGCTCGTAACAGAATACCTGAAGCTAAGTAATTTATAAAGAAAAGGAATTTATTTTTCACAGTCAGAGACTGAGAAATCTAAGGTCGATCTGATGAAAGCCTTCTTGCTGATAGGGACTCTGAAGAGTCCCAAGATGGCATAGAACGTCACTTGGTGAGGGGGCTGCTAATGTGTTACCTAAAGTTTCTCTTGCTCTTCTTAAAAAGCCACCAGTTCGCCTCCCATGATAACCCATTAATCCATTAACCCATTAATCCATGAATGGAACCCTCATGGCCCAATCACCTCTTAAAGGCCTTACCTCTCAATACTGCCATATCAAGGATTCAGTTTCAACTTGAGTTTTGGAGCCGACAATAAAACCATAGATAACAGAGGTCTAGTCCCATGACTGGAAGGTTACCCAGAGCTGTGGCAAGAGCTGAGGGATTTTCATCTCTAGCTTCCTGGGGAGTACAGCACGGTAGTCACCAGCAGTAATACCAAGGCCCTTTTAGATGAATTACTCCCAGAGCCCCAACTCCAAAAATATTGGGGAAAAGGGTGTTCCTTATTCATTGTGTAATATGGTGATGTGAGATTGTTAATGAGCCTTATCAAAGAGATGAAATGGCAGTTTTTCAAGTTCTGCACAGCTCCATTATTCCGCTATTAGATATTAGAAACTAACCCTTTTTTAAATTATACTTTAAGTTCTAGGGTACATGTGCACAACGTGCAGGTTTGTTACATATGTATACATATGCCATGTTGGTGTGCTGCACTCATTAACTCGTCATTTACATTAGGTATATCTCTTAATGCTATCCCTCCCCCCACCCCACAACATGCCCCGGTGTGTGATGTTCCCCACCCTGTGTCCAAGTGTTCTCATTGTTCAATTCCCACCTATGAGTGAGAACATGCGGTGTTTGGTTTTTCTGTCCTTGCGATAGTTTGCTGAGAATGATGGTTTCCAGCTTCATCCATGTCCCTACAAAGGACATGAACTCATCATTTTTTATGGCTGCATAGTATTCCATGGTGTATATGTGCCACATTAGAAACTAGCCCTTTTCTAAGGTCATGTTCCGCTCTCACAACACTCATTGTTCCTTCCTCCTAAAGCAGAATAGAAAGGAGACTCGGGTAGAGGAGTGAGGAAGTGGCCATACAAATGATGAGACCCCAATGGCTATATAAATTCCTTTCTCTGACTCCAAATTTTATTTGTTTCAAAGAATTAGAATCAACTGGAATATGGTGAGGCCGGTAGGCTTTGTATTGCAATTCGTAAATGGTTTACTACCTCTGCCTGGCTCAAAGTTTCTAAGGCTTTACCACTAAATCCATAAAACTGTGTGGTTTTAATTATTTTTAAATCAAATTCCGTTTTCTCCTATTGTAATACATTTCATTTGGAAGGATTAGAAACCAGTTTCTCTCCTTTACATCAATAGTGTCTGAGGTTATTACTTCAACCACATGTTTGTACAAAAAAAAAGATGCAGAGATATGATCACTTAATTGACTGTAATAAGACTTACTTCCAGTAGCTTATTCTTCATCACAGGAGTGAGGAAATTGTCGCTTAATTCTGTAAACTTCTGAACTGAAATGTAGAATCATTCACAGTTTAACTGTATTAATATAAAGTGAACTAAGAATAATCATCTAAACTTTTTTTTTTTTTTGAGACAGAGTTTCACTCTTATTGCCCAGGCTGGAGTGCAATGGCACCATCTCGGCTCACCGCAACCTCCACCTCCCAGGTTCAAGCGATTCTCCTACCTCAGCCTCTCGAGTAGCTGGGATTACAGGCATGCGCCACCATGTCCAGCTAATTTTTGTATTTTTAGTAGAGATGGGGTTTCTCCATGTTGGTCAGGCTGGTCTCCCCAGCCTCAGGTGATCCGCCCGCCTCGGCCTCTCAAAGTGCTGAGATTACAGACATGAGCCACTGCGCCTGGCCAATAATCTAAACTTTTTATCATGAGTCAGAAGACCCTAGATGATTCGGGATCTCCCTGCCTTTGCTGTTTTGCTTCACTGCCTTTGGACTTGCTGTCCTTCTGTCTGGATTATATTTTGCATGGCTGCTTCCTACTTCTTATTTAGGTTTCAACTCAAATATCATATCTTTAGAAAAGTCTTCTCTGGCAATCCAGCTAATAAAACAGCCCTCCCCACCTTGTTCTCATCATTATTTGAAATTATCTTTGCTTATTTGTGTATTGTCTGTCTCAATGAATTAGACTTGAAACTCCATGAGGATGGAGACCTTGTTTCTCTTGTTAATCTAAAAGATTAGTTGACACAAAGTAGGTTTGCAAAAAAAAAATTTGGTTAATTAATTTCTTGAAATTGTTAGTATTTTGGTAGCATTGTCTTTTAGAAACCAGTACATCCAAGGATACTTTCTTCAAGCAAATTTATTTTTGTCATACTCACTGATATCAACAATAATAGAACAATTGTAGAAATGTCTTGATATCATATTATGCATCTACTTGATGGGTCCTTTTCATATTCTTGCTTGAGGTGATAATAAAGGCAACATTTAATCTGTACCACAGAGGCACATCAGGTAAAAGACACAATGTGATATGATAGTGTAAGTTGGTAATTTGGTTTAATGTATTAATACATCAAGTGAAAAATTTTAGATGTTGAAAATCATGCTTCAGGGAACCTGAGAACTTAACACTGAGGCAGGGCATTTAATTTTTCAAAAGTAACTCCAAGAAAATGGTGCGATAAACAAATTTTATTCTTTCACCTTTTGGAGGCAAATTTGCTTAAATAAATGCCAGGAGTGCTATTAGATTAAAGTCTGTCAAAATAAGTTGCAGAAGGTAGACAAAAAGGAAAAGATTCCCAAGAACTGTGCCTTCATAGTCAAAACGGGACTTCTAGATCTCAGCATCAACTGTCGCCAAAAACTTCACTGCCTTGTAACGTTTTATGTAGAGCAAAATAATCTTCAGTATAAGCAGGGTAAAACATCATAAGGTGTTCCTGATTAAAGACAACAAAGTTCTGTGAAAAAAACATTTTAATGTAGATGGAAAATATTTTTGGTAGTGGTAAATGCATTATATGCAAATATATTGTACAAATTTATAATGCAATCCTTTTAAAAAGATTTCTTTTATATATATATTTTATTATACTTTTAAGTTCTAGGCTACATGTGCACAACGTACAGGTTTGTTACGTATGTATCCATGTGCCATGTTGGTGTGCTGCACCCATTAATTAACTCGTCATTAGATATATCTCCTAATGCTAACCCTCCCCCCTCCCCCCACCCCACAACAGGCCCTGGTGTGTGATGTTCCCCTTCCTGTGTCAAAGTGTTCTTTGTTCAGTTCCCACCTATGAGTGAGAACATGCGGTGTTTGGTTTTTTGTCCTTGCGATAGTTTGCTGAGAATGATGGTTTCCAGCTTCATCCATGTCCCTACAAAGGACATGAACTCATCATTTTTTATGGCTGCATAGTATTCCATGGTGTACATGTGCCACATTTTCTTAATCCAGTCTATCATTGATGGACATTTGGGTTGGTTCCAAGTCTTTGCTATTGTGAATAGTGCCGCAATAAACATACGTGTGCATGTGTCTTTGTAGCAGCATGATTTATATTCCTTTGGGTATATACACAGTAATGGGATGGCTGGGTCAAATGGTATTTCTAGTTCTAGATCCCTGAGGAATCACCACACTGACTTCCACAATGGTTGAACTAGTTTACAGTCCCACCAACAGTGTAAAAGTGTTCCTATTTCTCCACATCCTCTCCAGCACCTGTTGTTTCCTGACTTTGTAATGATCGCCATTCTAACTGGTATGAGATGATATCTCATTCTAGTTTTGACTTGCATTTCTCTGATGGTCAGTGATGATGAGCATTTTTTCATATGTTTTTTGGCTGCATAAATGTCTTCTTTTGAGAAGTGTCTGTTCATATCCTTCACCCACTTGTTGATGGGGTTGTTTGTTTTTTTCTTGTAAATTTGTTTGAGTTCTTTGTAGATTCTGGATATTAGCCCTTTGTCAGATGAGTAGATTGCAAAAAGTTTCTCCCATTCTGTAGGTTGCCTGTTCACTCTAATGGTAGTTTCTTTTGATGTGCAGACGCTCTTCAGTTCAATTAGACCCGATTTGCCAATTTTGGCTTCTGTTGCCATTGCTTTTGTTGTTTTAGACATGAAGTCCTTGCCCATGCCTATGTCCTGAATGGTATTGCCTAGGTTTTCTTCTAGGATTTTTATGGTTTTAGGTCTAACATGTAAGTCTTTAATCCATCTTGAATTAATTTTTGTATAAGGTGTAAGGAAGGGATCCACTTTCAGCTTTCTGCATATAGCTAGCCAGTTTGCCCGGCACCATTTGTTAAATAGGGAATCTTTTCCCCATTTCTAGTTTTTGTCAGGTTTGTCAAAGATCAGATAGTTGTAGATGTGTAGTATTATTTCTGAGGGCTCTGTTCTGTTCCATTGGTCTATGTCTCTGTTTTGGTACCAGTACCATGCTGTTTTGGTTACTGTAGCCTTGTAGTATAGTTTGAAGTCAGGTAGCATGATGCCTCCAGCTTTGTTCTTTTGGCTGAGGATTGACTTGGCAATGCGGGCTCCTTTTTGGTTCCATATGAACTTTAAAGTATTTTTTTCCAATTTTGTGAAGAAAGTCATTGGTAGCTTGATGGAGATGGCACTGAATCTATAAATTACCTTGGGCAGTATGGCCATTTTCACAATATTGATTCTTCCTGTCCATGAGCATGGAATGTTCTTCCATTTGTTTGTGTCCTCTTTTATTTCATTGAGCAGTGGTTTGTAGTTCTCCTTGAAGAGATCCTTTACATCCCTTGTAAGTTGGATTCCTAGGTATGTTATTCTCTTTGTAGCAATTGTGAATGGGAGTTCAATCATGATTTGTCTCTCTGTTTGTCTGTTATTGGTGTATAAGAATGCTTGTGATTTTTGCACATTGATTTTGTATCCTGAGACTTTGCTGAAGTTGCTTATCAGCTTAAGGAGATTTTGGGCTGAGACAATGGAGTTTTCTAAATATACAATCATGTCATCTGCAAACAGGGACAATTTGACTTCCTCTTTTCCTAATTGAATGCCCTTTATTTCTTTCTCCTGTCTGATTGCCCTGGCCAGAATGTCCAACGCGATGTTGAATAGGAGTGGTGAGAGAGGGCATCTCTGTCTTCTGCCCATTTTCAAAGGGAATGCTTCCAGTTTTTGCCCATTCAGTGTGATATTGGCTATGGGTTTGTCATAAATAGCTCTTATTATTTTGAGATACTTCCCATCAATACCTAATTTATTGAGAGTTTTTAGCAGGAAGCATTGTTGAATTTTGTCAAAGGCCTTTTCTGCATCTATTGAGATAATCATCTGGTTTTTGTCTTTGGTTCTGTTTATATGCTGGATTACATTTATTGATTTGCATATGTTGAACCAGCCTTGCATCCCAGGGATGAAGCCCACTTGATCATGGTGGATAAGCTTTTTGATGTGCTGCTGGATTTGGTTTGCCAGTATTTTACTGAGGATTTTTGCATCGATGTTCATCAGAGATATTGGTCTAAAATTCTCTGTTTTTGTTGTGTCTCTGCCAGGCTTTGGTATCAGGATGATGCTGGCCTCATAAAATGAGTTAGGGAGGATTCCTTCTTTTTCTGTTGATTGGACTAGTTTTAGGAGGAATGATACCAGCTTCTCCTTGTACCTCTGGTAGAATTTGGCTGTGAATCCATCTGGTCCTGGACTTTTTTTGGTTGGTAAGCTATTAATTATTGCCTCAATTTCAGAGCCTGTTATTGGTCTATTCAGAGATTCAACTTCTTCCTGGTTGAGTCTTGGGAGGGTGTATGTGTCGAGGAATTTATTTCTTCTAGATTTTCTAGTTTATTTGTGTAGAGGTGTTTATATTATTCTCTGATGGTAGTTTGTATTTCTGTGGGATCGGTGGTGATATCCCCTTTTTCATTTTTTATTGTGTCTATTTGATTCTTCTCTCTTTTCTTCTTTATTAGTCTTGCTAGCAGTCTATCAATTTTGTTGATCTTTTCAAAAAACCAGCTCCTGGATTCATTGATTTTTTGAAGGGCTTTTGTGTCTCTATCTCCTTCAGTTCTGCTCTGATCTTAGTTATTTCTTGCCTTCTGCTAGCTTTTGAATGTGTTTGCTCTTGCTTCTCTAGTTCTTTTAATTGTGATGTTAGGGTGTCAATTTTAGATCTTTCCTGCTTTCTCTTGTGGGCATTTAGTGCTATAAATTTCCCTCTACACACTGCTTTAAATGTGTCCCAGAGATTCTGATATGTTGTGTCTGTTCTCGTTGGTTTCAAAGAACGTCTTTATTTCTTCCTTCATTTTGCTATGTACCCAGCAGTCATTCAGGAGCAGGTTGTTCAGTTTCCATGTAGTTGAGAGGTTTTGAGTGAGTTTCTTAATCCTGAGTTCTAGTTTGATTGCACTGTGGTCTGAGAGACAGTTTGTTATAATTTCTGTTCTTTTACATTTGCTGAGGAGTGCTTTACTTCCAACTGTGTGGTCAATTTTGGAATAGGTGTGGTGTGGTGCTGAGAAGAATGCATATTCTGTTGATTTGGAGTGGAGAGTTCTGTAGATGTCTATTAGGTCTGCTTGATGCAGAGCTGAGTTCAATTCCTGGATATCCTTGTGGACTTTCTGTCTCGTTGATCTGTCTAATGTTGACAGTGGGGTGTTAAAGTCTCCCATTATTATTGTGTGGGTGTCTAAGTCTCTTTGTAGGTCTCTAAGGACTTGCTTTATGAATCTGGGTGCTCCTGTATTGGGTGCATATATATTTAGGATAGTTAGTTCTTCTTGTTGAATTGATCCCTTTACCATTATGTAATGGCCTTCTTTGTCTCTTTTGATCTTTGTTGGTTTAAAGTCTGTTTTATCAGAGACTAGGATTGCAACCCCTGCCTTTTTTTGTTTTCCATTTGCTTGGTAGATCTTCCTCCATCCCTTTATTTTGAGCCTATGTGTGTCTCTGCAAGTGAGATGGGTTTCCTGAATACAGCACACTGATGGGTCTTGACTCTTTATCCAATTTCCCCGTCTGTGTCTTTTAATTGGAGCATTTGGCCTATTTACTCTTAAGGTTAATATTGTTATGTGTGAATTTGATCCTGTCATCATGATGGCAGCTGGTTATTTTGCTCATTAGTTGATGCAGTTTCTTCCTACCCTCAATGGTCTTTACAATTTGGTATGTTTTTGCTGTGACTGGTACTGGTTGTTCCTTTCCATGTTTAGTGCTTCCTTCAGAAGCTCTTGTAGGGCAGGTCTGGTGGTGACAAAATCTCTCAGCATTTGCTTGTCTGTAAAGGATTTCATTTCTCCTTCATTTATGAAGCTTAGTTTGGCTGGATATGAAATTCTAGTTTGAAAATTCTTTTCTTTAAGAATGTTGAATATTGGCCCCCACTCTCTTCTGGCTTGTAGAGTTTCTGCCGAGACATCAGCTGTTAGTCTCATGGGCTTCCCTTTGTGGGCAACCTGACATTTCCCTCTGGCTGCCCTTAACATTTTTTCCTTCATTTCAACTTTGGTGAATCTGACAATTATGTGTCTTGGAGTTGCTCTTCTCGAGGAATATCTTTGTGGCATTCTCTGTATTTCCTGAATTTGAATGTTGGCCTGCCTTGCTAGGTTGGGGAAGTTCTCCTGGATAATATCCTGCAGAGTGTTTTCCAACTTGGTTCCATTCTCCCCATCACTTTCAGGTACACCAATCAGACGTAGATTTGGTCTTTTCACATAGCCCCATATTTCTTGGAGGCATTGTTCATTTCTTTTTATTCTTTTTTCTGTAAACTTCTCTTCTCACTTCATTTGATTCACTTGATCTTCCATCACTGATACCCTTTCTTCCAGTTGATCAAATCGGCTACTGAAGCTTGTGCATTCGTCACGTAGTTCTCGTGCCATTGTTTTCAGCTCCATCAGGTCCTTTAAGGACTTCTCTGCATTGGTTATTCTAGTTAGCCATTCGTCTAATCTTTTTTCAACGTTTTTAACTTCTTTGCCATGGGTTCGAACTTCCTCCTTTAGCTCGGAGTAGTTTGATCGTCTGAAGCCTTCTTCTCTCAACTCGTCAAAGTCATTCTCTGTCCAGCTTTGTTCCATTGCTGGTGAGGAGCTGCTTTCCTTTGGAGGAGGAAAGGTGCTCTGATTTTTAGGATTTTCAGTTTTTCTGTTCTGTTTTTTCCCCATCTTTGTGGTTTTATCTACCTTTGGTCTTTGATGATGGTGATGTACAGCTGGGGTTTTGGTGTGGATGCCCTTTCTGTTTGTTAGTTTTCCTTCTAACGGTCAGGACCCTCAGCTGCAGGTCTGTTGGAGTTTGCTGGAGGTCCACTCCAGACCTTGTTTGCCTGGGTATCAGCAGCGGAGGCTTCAGAACAGTGAATATTGCTGAACAGCAAAAGTTGCTGTATGATCGTTCCTCTGGAGGTTTCGTCTCAGATGGGTACCTGACCGTGTGAGGTGTCAGTCTGCCTCTACTGGGGGTGCCTCCCAATTAGTCTACTCGGGGATCAGGGACCCACTTGAGGAGACAGTCTGTCCATTCTCAGATCTCAAACTCTGTGCTGGGAGAACCACTACTCTCTTCAAAGCTGTCAGACAGGGACATTTAAGTCTTCAGAGGTTTCCGCTGCCTTTTGTTCAGCTATGCCCTGCCCCCAGAGGTGCAGTCTACAAAAGGCAGGCAGGCCTCCTTGGGCTGCAGTGGGCTCCACTCAGTTCGAGCTTCCTGGCCGCTTTGTTTACCTACTCAAGCCTCAGCAATGATGGCTGCCCCTCCTCCAGCCTCACTGCCAATTTGCAGTTTGATCTCAGACTGCTGTGTTAGCAGTGAGCAAGGCTCCATCTGCGTTGGACCCTCCTAGCCAGGCACAGGATATAATCTCCTGGTGTGCCGTTTGCTAAGACCATCGGAAAAGCACAATATTAGGGTGGGAGTGACCAAATTTTCCAGGTGCCGTCTGTCACAGCTTTGCTTGGCTAGCAAAGGGAATTTCCTGACCCCTTGCACTTCCCAGGCAAGGCGATGCCTCACCCTGCTTTGGCTCACACTGCTGCACCCACTGTCCTGCACCCACTGTCCGACAAGCCCCAGTGAGATGAACCCAGTACCTCAGTTGGAAATGCAGAAATCACCCGTCTTCTGTGTTGCTCATGCTGGGAGCTGTAGACTGGAGCTGTTCCTGTTCAGCCATCTTGGAACTGGACTCGTTTGTCTTAAAAAGTCTTCTTCATTATAGAAAGCAGTTTGATAGTTTCTCAAAAAGTTAAATATAAAAATATCATGTGATCCATCAATTCCATTCTAAAGTATAAAAGAATTGAAAGCAGGGACTCAAATGAGTATTTGTACACCAACTTTCGCCGCAGAATTATTCATGATAAGCAAAAGATGTAACAACCTAAATGTCCATGAATGGATAACAATACATGGTATATGTTCCATACAATGGAATATTATTCAGCCTTAAAAGGGAAGGAAATTCTGATGCATGTTACAAGATGGATGAACCTCAAAGACATTATTTTAGTGAAATAAACCAGTCACAAAAGGCCAAATATTTTATGATTCCACTTATATGAGGTAACTAGAGAATTCAAATTCATAGAGAGTATTTGGTGTTTGCCAGGGCATAGTAGAGGGGAGAATTGGGAATTATTATTATTTTTAATTATTATTTTTCAACAGTTTTGGGGGGTACAGGTTGTTTTTGGTTACATGGATGAGTTATTAAGTGGTAAATTCTGAATGTTTAGTGTGCCCATCACCTGCGCGGTGTGCATTGTACCCAATACATAGTCTTTTATCCCTCACTTACTTCCCATCCTTTCCCCAACATGAGTTCCCAAAGTCCATTGTATCACTGTATACTTCTTTGTCTCCTCATAGTTTAGCTCCCACTTATAAGTGAGAACATACAATATTTGGTTTTCCATTCCTGAGTTACTTCAATTAGAATAATGCCCTCGAACTCCATCCAAGTTGCTGCAAAAGACATTATTTGGTTCCTTTTTATGGCTCGGTAGTATTCCCTGGTATATATATATATACCACATTTTGTTTATCCACTCATTGGCCGATGGGCACTTAGGTTTGTTTCATATCTTTGCAATTGCAAATTGTGCTGCTCTAAACATGTGTGTGCATGTGTCTTTTTCATATAATGACTTCTTTTCCTCTGAGTGTAGTTGCTGGATCGAAGAGTAAATTTACTTTTAGTTCTTTAAGGAATCTCCATATTGTTTTCTGTAGTGGTTATACTAATTTGCATTCCCCCTAGCAATGTAGAAGTGTTTCCTTTTAACCACATTCTCACCAACATCTATTGTTTTTTGACTTGTATTATGGCCAAAAAGAATTATTGTTTAATGAGTATGTAGTTTCTGTTTAAGATAATGAAAAAGTTCTAGAAATAGATAGTGGTGATGGTTACACAACATTGTAAATGTACTTAATGACACTAAGTTGTATACTTTGGTTAAAACGGTAAAATTAATGTTATGTATATTTTACCACAATTTTTAAAAAGACCTTTGTTTTCTTCCCTGACTATTTATTTGTTTTAGCTATCTGGATTTAATTTCTTTCATTATAGCCAACTCCATTGTCTGAGAAGCCAGCTTGAGCCTTGGAATCAGGCAGACCTGGGTTCCAGGCCTTACTCTGCTACCTGATAACTGTGTGACCTTTTTCTCATGACATAACCTTTCTGAACTTCAATTTTCTCAGCTGTAAAATGGATTTTCAACTTTTAAGGAGTGAAATCTTGGCTCTGGACAAAACTATATGCAGAAAAAAAAATTATATAGAACCCAAAATGATAGAACATATAAAAGTAGTAAAACAATGCTCTTAGATATAGGAGGTGTGTGTCTATTGTGAGGTGGGGACAGGGGGTGCTGATGAAGAAATATCATTAGCATTATCTCTCCCTACAAGTCACCTCCCTGGAATCCTCCAGGACAGAAAGTAGCATGGTTTAAAGATGAATTCCCATCTAAGTCTACTTGCTAGGAAGGGCAATTAACATTTCTGAAATACTGATACATCTACTTAAATATTTTCAAAGATTGTTAACATGTATACTTGAGATGAAGATTTAGCAAAAACTTATTGACAAAGCAGAGTATTTATTGAAGGGAAATGTTTAATTGACTTAAGGTTTTAATTCATGTTTATCATACGGGATTAATTTACCCAACAACTTTAATAGATATTAGCTATACACACACACACACACACACACACACACACTAAATAAAAAAATAAAAACCACTTGGCTAGCTGTGCTCTAATAGCTTTTCCATCTCTGACATGCTATGATTATTTTCCTTAGAAAATTTGTAGTTGTTGGATCATTGAAAATCCACTGTTAGAAACAATCTTCTGAGATTATAAGAGTGTAAAAGCACTTTGTAAACTGCAAAGACCTTCACAGCTGGGAGCTACAGTTGTTATTACTATGGCATATTTGATCCTAAGTGTCATGAAATAGAAAGAACATTGAACAGAAAAATCAGAATATCCAGATCCCTTCCTGAAGTGGCATTTAGGAATACAGAGAGATACCAGTTAATGCTAAAAAGCAAATGCAGACAGCACAGACAGAACACTAGATGGCAGCAGCAGAAATAGGTTAAAAAGTAGAAACAAGAACGTTAGATGCTTCGGTCCACCCTTCCTCTCCTTCCTTAAGATGCAAATTCTCATCTTGTTTTCATTAAAAAAAAAAACAAAACAACTCATTATCGAAAATTCACTAGGTTAACTTTTAGATCTAAAAATGTTAATATTTAAGGAACACTAATCTAACAACCCATCTTCATTTTGCAATCAGAAGAAACAAATAAAAGTAGAAACTTAAAGATAGGTCCAGAACTCCTGAAGTAAATAGTTGCCAAGATTCTCCTACTTCCGTTGCTGATAAAGGCTTAATAAGGTATGGTCCATATCTGATACGGACTGTATCAGTGCTGATAAAGGCTTGATAAAGATATGGTCCATACACCATACATTTAGTATTCTGGGCACTAGAGTATGAAGTTAATTGAACTCTCTGTAACTAATTGAAGAGCAGCAATGGGCTGAGATTAGCATATACTACACTCATACATGCATTAAGGTTAGATGTGGAATTGATAGTTGGCCAGAGGGCTTAAAGCACTTGCACATTCATTTTGCTCTTTCTCAGTACAGTTTGCAACAGTATGTTACAAATAAGGCTAAGGTAGCAGGCTAGTTTTCTTCCATTTTCTTGTTGCAAACATTTGTTGAATGCCTCGTATGTTTGGGTGCTGTGATAAATGAGGCATAGGCCATCCTTAAGACACAGTCTAATGAAGAAGACAAGGTATTTACAGTGCAATAAGACAAACACAAACTAAAGGTAAATTCAGGATATTAAGAGAACACCTCACCCAACTATTAAAGACAACATGTAAGAGGATTAGAGAGAGAGGGAAGAGTAAGTACAGAGGCATTTCTGTTTGAGAAAGCATATTTGGGAAACTGGAAGTAACTCAATATTCCTTCAAGCATTGTGACAGCCATGGGAGGGGAATGTAGTATGACAGAGACGTGAAGCTGGATGATAGACAGAGGCCAGATCTCAAAGGATCTTGGGAAAAGAATCTGAATGTTATCCTGTAATCAATCACTAGTTGTTCTTTTAAGCAAAATAGTAACACGATTATATTTTAGAAAACATTCACTATAGTATGGAGGCCGTATTGTGTGGTGGAAAGGAGAGGGTTCAAGAGGACAGGCAGAGAAACCAGTTAAGAGGCTGTCATTATACTCCAAGCGAGAGATGAAAGTGACTTATCTTTACTAGGGCAATGGCATTGAAGCTAGAGAAAAGTAGATGGCTCCAGAGATGTAGAATAGTCAGACTTGGTGGTTTATTGAATGTGAAAACTTTAAGAGAAGAAAACATTATGAATGATGGACTGTTTTCTGGCTTGTGCAGTATGAATAGAGAACACAGGAGAAGGAAGGAGTTGGGAGTGTGACAGCAAGATGATAAATTTAGTTTTGAACATGTTGAATATAAAGGAACTATGGAACATTCAAGTACTGCAGGCAGTTGAATAGATTGGTTTGTTTGGGATGAAGACAGTGTTGGGAGTTATCAATATATAGATGGTAGCCAGAACCAGAAGAATAAATCAGATTGATCATAGAAAGTGTGTGATTTAAAAGGAAAGGGTTAAGATTAAAATCCCAAAGAACATAAACATTTAAGGGATGGATGATATTACAATATACAAAGGAAACTGAGATAGTCAAGGGTAGATAGAAGGTCAAGTGCTGACAAGGACAGAAACTTCTATTAGATTTAGTACTGTGAAGCTCTTAGGTGATCTCCGTAATGGCAGTTTCTGATAAAATGTGAAAGAAAAAAATCCAGATGCCAGCTAACTGAAGCAAGAGTGGGAAGAGAATGTCTAGTTGTATAGTGGATTAGATATGTTGAGGAACTTTCTCACAATGCATCAAATACATTCTCAATAAAACAGATGTTAAAGGTATTGCTGGGCTCAAAAAGTAAGAGAAAGTTTCTAGGCACATTCTCTGCTAGCCAAAAAGAGAGTAAGATGAAACAGTGCAGCTGGCAACAAGTAAGCAGAAAGATGGCTTAGATATGAGGGTAAATATTATTATTAGCACTGACATGGATAAGGACACAAATATTGAACTGGCAGAAATCAAGGGAGCTGAATTTGAGCCTGTGGGCATTAGGCCAAGATCCACCCCTGCAAAAGAGCTACAGTGGTCTCAGGTTTGTAATGTACCCCGGCACACGCAGAGGCAAAAGCAAATCTTCTCTGGAGGAAAACATCTTGAATCTAAATCCCTTGCCGTCTCACAGATAAATATTAATTAACTGTGATCTCACTATAAGATATTACCAAACACACAAGGACAAAACAATATGAGTGAATGCAAACAAATAAAAAACAAACAATAGGCTTAGATTCCAACAGACTTCCTTTAGTTATTTGAATAATCACCTACAGATTATAAAACAACTGTGCATGAACTGCGCTATAGTTTGGATATGGTTTGTTTGTCCCCATGAAAACTCATGTTGAAATTTGATTCCCAAAGGTACAGTGCTGAGAGGTAGAACCTAGAGAGAAGTGTTTGAGTCATGGGAGCAGATCCCTCATGAATGGCTTCATGCTGTTCTTGAGTAGTGAGTGTTTTTTTTTTTTTTTTTGAGACAGAGTCTCGCTCTGTCACCCAGGCTGGAGTGCAGTGGCGCGATCTCGGCTCGCTGCAAGCTCCGCCTCCTGGGTTCACGCCATTCTCCTGCCTCAGCCTCTCCGAGTAGCTGGGACTAGAGGCGCCCGCCACCACGCCCGGCTAATTTTTTTTTTGTATTTTTAGTAGAGACGGGGTTTCACCGTGGTCTCGATCTCCTGACCTCGTGATCCGCCGGCCTCGGCCTCCCAAAGTGCTGGGATTACAAGCGTGAGCCACCGCGCCCGGCCTGGTGTTCCAGGTTTCTTGTTTGTATTTCCCTGAGTGACCCTAGCAATCCTGCTCAACTGTATGCGAATACATTCCCATGAATTTACAATATTTACAAATAGTTCACAGATTTTTGAAAAATTAGGCAGAGAGAGAAATATGACTCAAATTCTGTTCATAAAATTATACTCAACACACAAAATATCAGGAAGCCTAAAATCCAAAAAGCTAAAGTTTAAAAAGCTGCTGTGATCCATTAATTTCTGCAGGTCTGACAAAGGTAGCCCAGGAATTCCAGATAAATGGAACAAATGATTACTTACTAAAAATGCATAGGAAACAAAATAACTATTCACATAACCAAATAAAATCCTTCCCCTAGAAACTAAAAACATCACGGTTTTATTTATATGCATACATAAGCAAGGCCTAGAGGAGGATACACAGCAAACAAATAAAAATTAGAAGCCAAAACAAACAGAAAACCAACCCTAAATGTTGAGGCTACAGTGCTACTCAGAGCCTCCCAAAACCCACATAATTAATATTTTATTCTTGATACACAGTTCAATATCCTTAGGTCCACCAATATCACTATACATTCTATGCGATCAAGAAATTCACTCTAGGCACATGACCAATAAGTACTCTAGGGCCAGCACTGCCCATGCAAAACAGTAAACATAGCATCAAGCAATGCAAGCACGTATGTGAAATTTAGCTCCACACTAAATCTGGCTTCATGCCTAACTATATTAAAAAATAATAATTGCCAAACTGCCGATGCATTTCTTTACAATATTTTTTATTCAACTTTAATCAAGACTAAGAGCTTTAACTATGAAAATGTTAATTAGCCAAATGTCTCTGATTCTCTATCAGATTATAAAGAGTATTTTATTATGTAAACTTCTTTCACTTCTTTCTCCCCTACTTACTGGTCCTTACTACATTGTTTCATAAAAAACCTTTTCAAATCTGTAATTTGAACTAACTTTTAGATAACTTCCAAATTAGATGAGATTATTGTTTTTCTCACTAATAACAGAACAATTTCTGGTACATTTTGTATACAGAATTATGTGTTAACTAGAACTCTTATCCTTAGTAACCTACAACTTAAGCGAAATCCTAAAAAGCAAGAAATCCTGAACCATCAGATATGGGCATTTATAGATAAGTATAATTCTACAATTTTTAGAAACACATTTCCCCATATCACAAACTTTTTAAATTGGAAATGACTCAGGTATTCAATGAGCATCAAAAATAATTTTAATATTTTAATTTACACAAAAAGTTTACCTAAAACATTTATCCCATTCACTGTACTCAATTCTTCCACTTTTTTTTGTTTGTTTTCTTGAGACGAAGTCTCACTTTGTCACTCAGGCTGGAATGCAGTGGTGTGATCTTGGCTCACTGCAACCTCCACCTCCTGGGTTTTAGCAATTCTCTTTCCTCAGCCTCCTGAGTAGCTGGGATTACAGGCACACACCACCATGCCTGGCGAATTTTTGTCTTTTTAGTAGAGATGAGGATTCACCATGTTGTCCAGGCTGGTCAACAACTCCTGACCTCAAGTAATCTTCCCACCTCAGCCTCCCATAGTGCTGGGATTACAGGCGTGAGCCACCATGATAGACCAATTCTTTCACTTTTAACAGTGTATCTAGACTACTTCTGTTTAAAGTTAGTTATTTCCTTGTTAACCATGTTTTTAAAATTAGTTATTTCATTTAAAGTTAGTTATTTCTTTGTTAACCATGTTTTTTTTTTTTTTTTTTTTTTTTTTGAGACGGAGTCTTGCTCTGTCCCCCAGGCTGGAGTGCAGTGGCGCGATCTCGGCTCACTGCAAGCTCCGCCTCCCGGGGTTCACGCCATTCTCCTGCCTCAGCCTCCCGAGTAGCTGGGACTACAGGCGCCCGCCAACACGCCCGGCTAATTTTTTGTATTTTTAGTAGAGACGGGGTTTCACCCTGTTAGCCAGGATGGTCTCGATCTCCTGACCTCGTGATCCGCCCGCCTCGGCCTCCCAAAGTGCTGGGATTACAGGCTTGAGCCACCGCGCCCGGCCTGTTAACCATGTTTTTAATAGCCACTGAACATCAGGTGTTCACCTAAACCTGAGTAAGAGCCTCAAATTTAAATACATAGGTATTTTTGCCAATGACTCAGAAAATTAAGCTAACATTAAATTATTCTCATTTGTCAAGAAAAAAGGCAGACAAACCGAGATCATTTTGTTTTGTCTGGGTTCATCATTTCTATGCCAAGCACTGACATCTCAAAATATCTAGCAAAGACAAACATAAAATCCAGACAAATATATGTTGACAATTCTGAAGGCATTTCTATTTTTATTTTACCAATAATTTTAAAGCCAGCTTGTTTAGTAAAGTTATACTTAAGTCACATGAACTTGAAAATTGCCTAAACTTATTTACTTAATTTATGAGAACTCTTTTACTTATGAAAATGTGCATAGAGCTTGGAGGTATGACTGACAATTTACCAAGTGAAAATGTCTTCACTTTTCTTGGGGGTGAATCACATTTTTAAGGTGTTATCGTCACACGCGTCCGTGTGAAGAGTCCACCAAACAGGCTTTGCGTGAGCAACAAGGCTGTTTATTTCACCTGGGTGCAGGCGGGCTGAGTCCAAGAAAGGAGCCAGCAAAGGGTGGCGGGATTATCATTAGTTCTTATAGGTTTGGGATAGGAGTACAAAATACATTCTTAAGGGCGGGGGAGAATATTACAAAGTACCTTCTTAAGGGCGGGGGAGAATATATCATATTAGTTAGGGTGGGGCAGGAACAAATCACAGTGGTGGAATGTCATCAGTTAAGGCTATTTTCACTTCCTTTGTGGATCTTCAGTTGCTTCAGGCCATCTGGATGTATAAGTGCAGGTCACAGGGGATATGATGGCTTAGCTTGGGCTCAGAGGCCTGACAGTTATGAGGTATTGGCTGTTTCACAGAACATAGTTTAATAGTTTTAATTGAGAGAAATATAATAATAGATTTAATGTGCTTGCTTGGAGGACATAGAGTTACTAGTAGATTCCCTAGAAAATGAGGAAGCGCTAGTGAGTAAATAACTGTCAAGTTTCATTTTTGATTATGTTTACTTGTACTCCAAGTTATTAGGTAATTCTGGAAGTTTGTGGATAAAGAAATATTAATAACAAATTTTGAACAATTGGACTAGCTCTATTTCTTTCTCTGACACTGCTGGGTGTCTAAGAAGTTTGTCTTTGCATCTCTCTTTTTTAATGCACTGTTAGATTGAGCTTTCCTTCCCCCGCCACCACCAACCTGAAAAGGAGAAAGATGGTGTGTCATGTGACAATTTAGAACTTTATTTGAGCCTTGTACTCCTGGAAAGCAGGGACAGTTGAAAATCCTTCACTCCCAAATACCCTTTTGTGTTCTGAACAGCTAACCACAAAGGACCACCTTGCCATGGTGTATTCTGAGAACTAACTGCCTCTGTCCTTCAGATAAGACTCACTGTGCACATTTTCTCATGGCAGATAAATGGATAAACAAAATCTGGTATATATGCAATGGACTATTGTTCAGAATGAAGAAGGAATAAAATTCTGATACATGCTACAACAGGGATAAGCCTTGAAAACATTATGCTAAGTGAAGTCTTACACAAAAGGATGAATATTACATGATTCCACTTGTATAAAGTACCAAGGATAAGCTAATTCTTAGAGATGAAAAGAAGAATAGAGGTTACCAGCGGCTGAAGGGGATAGAATGGGGAGTTCTTGTTTAATAGGTACAGAGATTCTATTTGGGATGATGAAAATGGATAGTGGCAATGATTGCACAATGTTGTGAATGTCACTTAATTGTAGGCTTAATATTATTAAAATGGTAGATTTCATGTTATGTATATTTTATCAAAATAAAAAATTAAAAGTTTAATATAAGATTCTTTATAAACATTTCCAGCAAAGCAAACTTTTAAAAAGCCTATATGGTAAATTACCATTCTTTTTTTTTTTTAAAGTTATTTTATTTTATTTTATTTTATTTTTTATTATACTTTAGGTTTTAGGGTACATGTGCACAATGTGCAGGTTTGTTACATATGTATCCATGTGCCATGTTGATTTCCTTTACCCATTAACTCGTCATTTAGCATTAGGTATATCTCCTAATGCTGTCCCTCCCCCCTCCCCCCACCCCACAACAGTCCCCGGAGTGTGATGTTCCCCTTCCTGTGTCCATGAGTTCTCATTGTTCAATTCCCACCTATGAGTGAGAACATGTGGTGTTTGGTTTTTTGTCCTTGTGATAGTTTACTGAGAATGATGTTTTCCAGTTTCATCCATGTCCCTACAAAGGACACGAACTCATCATTTTTTATGGCTGCATAGTATTCCATGGTGTATATGTGCCACATTTTCTTAATCCAGTCTATCATTGTTGGACATTTGGGTTGGTTCCAACTCTTTGCTATTGTGAATAGTGCCGCAATAAACATACGTGTGCATGTGTCTTTATAGCAGCATGATTTATAGTCCTTTGGGTATATACCCAGTAATGGGATGGCTGGGTCAAATGGTATTTCTAGTTCGAGATCCCTGAGGAATCGCCACACTGACTTCCACAATGGTTGAACTAGTTTACAGTCCCACCAACAGTGTAAAAGTGTTCCTATTTCTCCACATCCTCTCCAGCACCTGTTGTTTCCTGTTTTTTTAATGATGGCCATTCTAACTGGTGTGGGATGGTATCTCACTGTGGTTTTGATTTGCATTTCTCTGATGGCCAGTGGTGATGAGCATTTCTTCATGTGTTTTTTGGCTGCCTAAACGTCTTCTTTTGAGAAGTGTCTGTTCATGTCCTTTGCCCACTTTTTGATGGGGTTGTTTGTTTTTTTCTTGTAAATTTGTTTGAGTTCATTGTAGATTCTGGATATTAGCCCTTTGTCAGATGAGTAGGTTGCAAAAATTTTCTCCCATTCTGTAGGTTGCCTGTACACTTTGATGGTAGTTTCTTTTGCTGTGCAGAAGCTCTTTAGTTTAATTAGATCCCATTTGTCAATTTTGGCTTTTGTTGCCATTGCTTTTGGTGTTTTAGACATGAAGTCCTTGCCCACGCCTATGTCCTGAATGGTATTGCCTAGGTTTTCTTCTAGGGTTTTTATGGTTTTAGGTCTAACATATAAGTCTTTAATCCATCTTGAATTAATTTTTGTATAAGGTGTAAGGAAGGGATCCAGTTTCAGCTTTCTACATATGGCTATCCAGTTTTCCCAGCACCATTTATTAAATAGGGAATCCTTTCCCCATTTCTTGTTTTTGTCAGGTTTGTCAAAGATCAGATAGTTGTAGATATGCGGCATCATTTCTGAGGGCTCTGTTCTGTTCCGTTGATCTATGTCTCTGTTGTGGTACCAGTACCATGCTGTTTTGATTACTGTAGACTTGTAGTATAGTTTAAAGTCAGGTAGTGTGATGCCTCCAGCTTTGTTCTTTTGGCTTAGGATTGACTTGGCGATGCGGGCTCTTTTTTGGTTCCATATGAACTTTAAAGTAGTTTTTTCCAATTCTTTGAAGAAAGTCATTGGTACCTTGATGGGGATGGCATTGAATCTATAAATTACTTTGGGCAGTATGGCCATTTTCACGATATTGATTCTTCCAACCCATGAGCATGGAATGTTCTTCCATTTGTTTATATCCTCTTTTATTTCATTGAGCAGTGGTTTGTATTTCTCCTTGAAGAGGTCCTTCACATCCCTTGTAAGTTGGATTCCTAGGTATTTTATTCTCTTTGAAGCAATTGTGAATGGGAGTTCACTCATGATTTGGCTCTCTGTTTGTCTGTGATTGGTGTACAAGAATGCTTGTGATTTTTGTACATTGATTTTGTATCCTGAGACTTTGCTGAAGTTGCTAATCAGCTTAAGGAGATTTTGGGCTGAGACAATGGGGTTTTCTAGATAAACAATCATGTCATCTGCAAACAGGGACAATTTGACTTCCTCTTTTCCTAACTGAATACCCTTTATTTCCTTCTCCTGCCTGATTGCTCTGGCCAGAACTTCCAGCACTATGTTGAATAGGAGCGGTGAGAGAGGGCATCCCTGTCTTGTGCCAGTTTTCAGAGGGAATGCTTCCAGTTTTTGCCCATTCAGTATGATATTGGCTGTGGGTTTGTCATAGAGAGCTCTTATTATTTTGAGATACGTCCCATCAATACCTAATTTATTGAGAGTTTTTAGCATGAAGCGTTGTTGAATTTTGTCAAAGGACTTTTCTGCATCTATTGAGATAATCATGTGGTTTTTGTCTTTGGTTCTGTTTATATGCTGGATTACATTTATTGATTTGCATATGTTGAACCAGCCTTGCATTCCCAGGGATGAAGCCCACTTGATTATGGTGGATAAGCTTTTTGATGTGCTGCTGGATTTGGTTTGCCAGTATTTTATTGAGGATTTTTGCATCAATGTTCATCAAGGATATTGGTCTGAAATTCTCTTTTTTGGTTATGTCTCTGCCAGGCTTTGGTATCAGGATGATGCTGGCTTCATAAAATGTGTTAGGGAGGAGTCCCTCTTTTTCTATCGATTGGAATAGTTTCAGAAGGAATGGTACCAGTTCCTCCTTATACCTCTGGTAGAATTCGGTTGTGACTCCATCAGGTCCTGGACTCTTTTTGGTTGGTAAGCTATTGATTATTGCCACAATTTCAGAACCTGTTATTGGTCTATTCAGAGATTCAACTTCTTCCTGGTTTAGTCTTGGGAGGGTGTATTTGTCGAGGAATTTATCCATTTCTTCTAGATTTTCTAGGTTATTTGCATAGAGGTGTTTGTAGTATTCTCTGATGGTAGATTGTATTTCTGTGGGATCGGTGGTGATATCCCCTTTTTCATTTTTTATTGCATCTATTTGATTCTTCTCTCTTTTCTTCTTTATTAGTCTTGCTAGCAGTCTATCAATTTTGTTGATCTTTCCAGAAATCCAGCTCCTGGATTCATTAATTTTTTGAAGGGTTTTTTGTGTCTCTATTTCCTTCAGTTCTGCTCTGATTTTAGTTATTTCTTGCCTTCTGCTAGGTTTTGAATGTGTTTGCTCTTGCTTTTCTAGTTCTTTTAATTGTGATGTTAGGGTGTCAATTTTGGATCTTTCCTGCTTTCTCTTGTGGGCATTTAGCGCTATAAATTTCCCTCTACACACTGCTTTGAACGTGTCCCAGAGATTCTGGTATGTTGTGTTTTTGTTCTCGTTGGTTTCAAAGAACATCTTTATTTCTGCCTTCATTTCATTATGTACCCAATAGTCATTCAGGAGCAGGTTGTTCAGTTTCCATGTAGTTGAGCGGTTTTGAGTGAGTTTCTTAATCCTGAGTTCTAGTTTGATTGCACTGTGGTCTGAGAGACAGTTTGTTATAATTTCTGTTCTTTTACATTTGCTGAGGAGAACTTTACTTCCAACTATGTGGTCAATTTTGGAGTAGGTGTGGTGCTGAAAAAAACGTATATTCTGTTGATTTGGGGTGGAGAGTTCTGTAGATGTCTATTAGGTCCACTTTATGTAGAGCTGAGTTCAATTCCTGGATATCCTTGTTAACTTTCTGTCTCGTTGATCTGTCTAATGTTGACAGTGGGGTGTTAAAATCTCCCATTTTTATTGTGTGGGAGTTTAAGTCCTTTTGTAGGTCACTCAGGACTTGCTTTATGAATCTGGGTGCTCCTGTGTTGGGTGCATATATATTTAGGATAGTTAGCTCTTCTTGTTGAATTGATCCCTTTACCATTATGTAATGGCCTTCTTTGTCTCTTTTGATCTTTGTTGGTTTAAAGTTTATTTTATCAGAGACTAGGATTGCAACCCCTGCCTTTTTTTGTTTGCCAGTTGCTTGATAGATCTTCCTCCATCCCTTTATTTTGAGTCTATGTGTGTCTCTGCACGTGAGATGGGTTTCTTGAATACAGCACACTGTTGGGTCCTGACTCCTTATCCAGTTTGCCAGTCTGTGTCTTTTAATTGGAGCATTTAGCCAATTTACATTTAACATTAATATTGTTATGTGTGAATCTGATCCTGTCATTATGATGTTAGTTGGTTATTTTGCTCGTTAGTTGCTGCAGTTTCTTCCTAGCCTCAATGGTCTTTACAATTTGGCATGTTTTTGCAGTGGCTGGTACCAGCTGTTCCTTTCCATGTTTAGTGCTTCCTTCAGGAGCTCTTTTAGGGCAGGCCTGGTGGTGACAAAATCACTCAGCGTTTGCTTGTCTGTAAAGTATCTTATTTCTCCTTCACTTATGAAGCTTAGTTTGGCTGGCTATGAAATTCTGGGTTGAAAATTCTTTTCTTTAAGAATGTTGAATATCGGCCCCCACTCTCTTCTGGCTTGTAGAGTTTCTGCCGAGAGATCAGCTGTTAGTCTGATGGGCTTCCCTTTGTGGGTAACCCGACCTTTCTCTCTGGCCGCCCTTAACATTTTTTCCTTCATTTCAACTTTGGTGAATCTGACAATTATGTGTCTTGGAGTTGCTCTTCTCGAGGAGTATCTTTGTGGCATTCTCTGTATTTCCTGAATCTGAATGTTGGCCTGCCTTGCTAGATTGGGGAAGTTCTCCTGGATAATATCTTGCAGAGTGTTTTCCAGCTTGGTTCCATTCTCCCCGTCATTTTCAGGTACACCAATCAGACGTAGGTTTGGTCTTTTCACATAGTCCCAAATTTCTTGGAGGCTTTGTTCATTTCTTTTTATTCTTTTTTCTCTAAACTTCCCTTCTCTCTTCATTTCATTCATTTCATCTTCCATCAGCGATACCCTTTCTTCCAGTTGATCGCATCTGCTACGGAGGCTTCTGCAATCTTCATGTAGTTCTCGAAACTTGGCTTTCAGCTCCATCAACTCCTTTAAGCCCTTCTATCCATTGGTTATTCTAGTTATCCATTCTTCTAATTTTTTTTCAAAGTTTTTAACTTCTTTGCTATTGTTTTGAATTTCCTCTCGTAGCTCAGAGTAGTTTGATCGTCTGAAGCCTTCTTCTCTCAACTCGTCAAAGTCATCCTCCATCCAGCTTTGTTCCGTTGCTGGTGAGGAACTGCATTCCTTTGGAGGAGGAGAGGTGCTCTGCTTTTTAGAGTTTCCAGTTTTTCTGCTCTGTTTTTTCCCCATCTTTGTGGTTTTATCTACTTTTTGTCTTTGATGATGGTGATGTACAGATGGGTTTTTGGTGTGGATGTCCTTTCTGTTTGTTAGTTTTCCTTCTACCAGACAGGACCCTCAGCTGCAGGTCTGTGGGAGTTTACTAGAGGTCCACTCCAGACCCTGTTTGGCTGGGTGTCAGCAGCGGTGGCTGCAGAACAGCGGATTTTCATGAGACCACAAATTCAGCTGTCTGATAGTTCCTCTGGAAGTTTTGTCTCGGAGGATTACCCGGCCGAATGAGGTGTCAGTCTGTCCCTACTGGGGGGGTGCCTCCCAGTTAGGCTGCTCAGGGGTGAGGAACCCACTTTAGGAGGCAGTCTGTCCGTTTTCAGATCTCCAGCTGCGTGCTGGGAGAACCACTACTCTCTTCAAAGCTGTCAGTCAGACAGGGACATTTAAGTCTGTGGAGGTTCCTGCTGAGTTTTTGTTTGTCTGTGCCCTGCCCCCAGAGGTGGAGCCTACTGAGGCAGGCAGGCCTCCTTGAGCTGTGGTGGGCTCCACCCAGTTCGAGCTTTCTGGCTGCTTTGTTTACCTAAGCAAGCCTGGGCAATGGCGGGCACCCCTCCCCCAGCCTCGCTGCCGCCTTGCAGCTTGATCTCAGACTGCTGTGCTAGCAATCAGCGAGACTCCATGGGCATAGGACCCTCCGAGCCAGGTGCGGGACACAATCTCCTAGTGTGCCGTTTTCCAGGCCCGTTGGAAAAGCGCAGTATTAGGATGGGACTGACCCGATATTCCAGGTGCCGTCTGTTACCCCTTTCTTTGACTAGGAAAGGGAACTCCCTGACCCCTTGCACTTTCCGAGTGAGGCAATGACTCGCCCTGCTTCGGCTCGTGCACAGTGCGCTTCACCGACTGTCCTGCACCCACTGTTTGGCACTCCCTAGTGAGATGAACCGGTACCTCAAGCAGAAATGCAGAAGTCACCCGTCTTCTGTGTCGCTCGTGCTGGGAGCTGGGGACCGGAGCTGTTCCTATTCGGCCATCTTGTCTCCACCTCCGGTAAATTACCATTCTTTTTGCATGTATCTAAATAGTCAAATTTAATGATACCAGCCTTATTTCATGGTCAAAAATAATTTTTCTTTGAGATTCACATTGATCAAAAATGGGGCAACTACAGAGATAAATTTTGTGTTTCAATAGAAAACTAAGCATAATCTATAGCACACCATTTTGAGTTATCAATTCTAGCGTTGTTATTTTATCTTTGAGTTATTTGCACATTTTTATAATTGAGGGTTACTAATGGGTATGCAAACTCTGACTTGCCTGGTAAAGATTTAATTGAATTGCTTAAAACCTCCCTTTTAGCCACCCCCCGCCCAAATATAGTTTTGGTACCTAACAGTAAATTGTACTAGATTTTAGGTATCCCGTTTTTAAAGATGCCTAGGCTTTAGGACCCTAAAAAACTGACCTTTGCCACATCCTTTCAATAGATGATTCAACCAGTTTTCCAGGAAGAATGCCAGCAAAAGTCGTTGAGAGACTATTTCATGGACCCTGGTAAAGCAGGCTTTAAATTACTTCTGAGTTGTTCAGTGACAAACTTAATTTGTCTCCAACAAAAGGGGAATTGACAATGTTAAACTTTATCTGAGCCCTGTGCTCTGGGAAATCAACTCAAAACTTTGTTCTCAAACTGTTTTTTTCCTTTGCTTGTGTATTTTGAGAACTGACTGAGGCAGGAGAATGTGGAGAATGAGGCAGGAGAATAGCAAGGGAATTAAAAGTTGGATAAAGGGTGGAATGAGTAAAAGTATTGAGCAGAAACTAGGTGAAGGGGTGGGTAATCAAGAAGCAAGATAGGAGGTAGAAATTAAGTAGCCAAAACAAAAAATAAGATAAAGAAGCAAGCAAGGACCCCAAAGCCGGCAGAATCCGGACCAAACTAGTAAGGGGCAACTCTTCAGGGATAGGATGCCCATTAAAGAGAAGTATCCTTAAAATGAATCTGTATGATAATCAGCTCATTTAAGCTCATGTATATGGACTGCATATCTTTCATGTAGATAAAATTATGGGATAGAGGCACGTGAAAGCACACACCGGCCAAAGTAACTAAGCAACACACCTATCAGTCAAAAGGCAGACACTGGCTAGAGATTAAGCAGCCTTGGGAAGAGAAGGAAAAAAACACATAAAAGACACAAAGTACACCAAAGTAATGCTGATCACATCTTGCAGAGGTCAGTTCATTCTCCTTCTCTGAGAGTGTAATACTATGCTTAATAAACTTCTGCTGCTTGCTTTGCTGTCTGTGCGTGTCTCATTCATTTCTTTTTTTGGGACTTCAAGTGCCTAGAACTGCACGGTGGCATCCAGTAACAACCACCTCCACCCTTTAAATAAGACTTATCTACCCTTCCTCAAGACTCCTCTGTCTAACCATCTTTATAAAACTTCAGGCCCCTTTCTTTTTCTTAATTAATAAGTTGATTCTTTGTTGATAAACTTTGTATGTATGGGAATAGCCTGAATAAAATAATCTCCTTCAATTGTCTGCTGCATTTTTGACTTTTATACAACAGAATAAGAATAACCCCTAGGAAAATGTGCAGGTTGTGAAGTTTGTTTTTGGGTCTCACACCTTCCCTTTCAGAACTCAATTAAAGTGCACTCAATAATGCTTACTGAAATGTACTAGTGTATGTACTGATGAATGTATGAATTTTTCTTCCTCTCGTAAATTTACTCTTCTTTTTTAATCCTTAGCATTCACTTTTAACTTCAATTTTTGGTAATTTTTGCTACAAATAGACTGACAAGGAATTTCTTCTGCTCTGAGTCACACTTTCATTTTGATAGATTTGGCAAAAGATAAATCTGAGATCCAAAGAATGAAATAGAAGGCCTTTGGCCATAGTAATGGTGAAGAGAGAGGTTTGGGAGCGGGGTATTCTCTTCCTTAAAGCCACAGATTCCTCCACAGAGGAGGATTTTTATTCCACTTATCCTTGAAAATATATCTATATGTAGAAATAATGGCTAGAGAAAGAAAGGGAGTTTGAGTGGAAATGTATGATTCCTATTCATCAGGGTGACTCCAGGACAATTGCCTCTCCAGCCCCAGGACATGTATCTTCATTAGGTGCTCTCCATGATAAAACAATAAAATTATTCAAAGCCTTAGAATGGCGGTTTTTAAGCATTTTTGCATGAGAATCTTTTTATTTTATTTTATTTTATTATTTTACTTTAAGTTCTGGTATACATGTGGAGAATGTGCAGGTTTGTTACATAGGTATACATGTGCCATGGTGGTTTGCTGCACCTATCAGCCAGTCTTCTAGGTTTTAAGCCCTGCATGCATTAGGTATTTGTCCCAATGCTCTCCCTCCCCTTGCCTCACACCCCCTGACACATCCTAGTGTGTGATGTTCCCCTCCCTGTGTCCATGTGTTCTCATTGTTTAACTCCCACTTAAGAGTGAGAACGTGCAGCGTTTGGTTTTCTGACAATCTTATAAAATAATTTTGATAAACTTTTCTCTCCATTACATATTTTTAGTTTGATATCAAACATTCATTATAAGTTTAAATAGTTGTAGGGGATGCAATTTCTAGTGTATTGCAAATATTGAGATTTTTAATAAAAGTTTTACATCAGAAATGTAACAAGTGATATCTAACTACCATAGTAATTTGATATGCACCATCATCAACTTAGAAAATAAATAAATGAGCTCTTCCTTAACAGTCAGAAAGTTTTTATTGTTCATTTTTCTCTTTGAGTTGTATATTTGTTCTATTTTCCCCACATAACTTTAGGCTAATTTAATATATTTATATGCTTGAAGGTCTGTTATTTATAATAGTTATTGATATGCAATAAATTAAAATATAACTGTGTTATAAAACTTTTAAAACTTATATTTTAATTTCAGGTGTACATATACAGGTTGGTTATATAGGTAAACTCTTGCTATGGGAGTTCATTGTACAGATTATTTCATTGCCCATGTATTAATCCTAGTACCCATTAGTTATTTTTCCTGATCCTCTCCTTCCTCCCACACTCCTCCCTCTGATAGGACCAAGTGTGTGTTTTTCCTGTCTATGTATCCATGTGTTCTCATTTAGATTCCACACTCACTTACAAGTGAGAAAATGCTGTATTTGTTTCACTGTTTCTGCATAAGTTTGCTAAGAATAATGACCTCCAGCTTTATCCATGTTCCTGTAAAGGACATGATATCATTCTTTTTTGTGGCTTTGTAGTATTCTGTGGTGTATATACACCATATTTAATGTATCCAGTCTACCACTGATGGGTATTTAGGTTGATTCCATGTCTTTGCAATTGTGAATACTGCTGCAATGTACATATATGTGCTAGTGTCTTTATGATAGAATAATTTATATTTATTTGTGATGGGACTTGAAAAAAAATGGTGGGAAGACTCTAGCCAAGATGGCCAAATAGGAACAGCTCCAGTCTACAGCTCCCAGCGTGAGCGACACAGAAGATGAATGATTTTTGCATTTCCAACTGAGGTACTGGGTTCATCTCACTGGGGATTGTCGGACATTGGGTGCAGTGCACCGAATGTGAGCCGAAGCAGGGCAAGGCATCACCTCACCTGGGAAGCGCAAGTGGTCAGGGAATTCCCTTTCATAGCCAAGGAAAGGGGTGACAGACAGCACCAGGAAAATTGGGTCACTCCCACCCTAATACTGCACTTTTCTGATGGTCTTAGTAAACGGCACACCAGGAGATTATATCCCACACTTGGCTTGGAGGGTCCCATGCCCACAGTACCTCTCTCATTGCTAGCACAGCAGCCTGAGATCAAACTGCAAGGTGGCAGCGAGGCTGGGGGAGGGGTGTCCACCATTGCTGAGGCTTGAGTAGGTAAACAAAGCAGCCAGGAAGCTCGAAATGGGTGGAGCCCACTGCAGCTCAAGGAGGCCTGCCTGCCTCTTGTAGACTCCACCTCTGGGGGCAGGGTATAGCCAGGCAAAAGGCAGCCAAAGCCTCTGAAGACTTAAATGTCCCTGTCTGACAGCTTTGAAGAGAGTAGTGGTTCTCTCAGCACGCAGCTTGATATCTGAGAATGGACAGACTGCCTCCTCAAGTGGGTCCCTGACCCCCCAGTAGCCTAACTGGGAGGCACCTCCCAGTAGGGGCAGACTGACACCTCACATGGCCAGGTACTCCTCTGAGACAAAACTTCCAGAGGAACGATCAGGCAGCTACATTTGCTATTCACCAATATTTGCTGTTCTGCAGCCTCTGCTGCTGATACCTAGGCAAACAGGGTCTGGAGCGGACCTCTGGCAAACTCCAACAGACCTGCAGCTGAGGGTCCTGACTGTTAGAAGGAAAACTAACAAACAGAAAGGACATCCACACCAAAACCCCATCTGTACATCATCATCATCAAAGACCAAGGGTAGATAAAACCACAAAGATAGGGAAAAAAACAGAGCAGAAAAGCTGAAAATTCTAAAAATCAGAGCACCTTTCGTCCTCCAAAGGAATGCAGCTCCTCACCAGCAATGGAACAAAGATGGACAGAGAATGACTTTGACAAGTTGAGAGAAGAAGGCTTCAGACAATCAAAATACTCTGAGCTAAAGAAGGAAGTTTGAACCCATGGCAAAGAAGTTAAAAACCTCGAAAAAAGATTAGATGAATGGCTAACTAGAATAACCAATGCAGAGAAGTCCTTAAAGGACCTGTTGGAGCTGAAAACCACGACACAAGAACTACATGATGAATGCACAAGCCTCAGTAGCCAATTTGATGAACTGGAAGAAAGGGTATCAGTGATGGAAGATCAAATGAATGAAATGAAGTGAGCAGAGAAGTTTAGAGAAAAAAGAATAAAAAGAAATGAACAAAGCCTCCAAGAAATATGGGACTATGTGAAAAGACCAAATCTATGCCTGATTGATGTACCTGAAAGTGACGGGGAGAATAGAACCAAGTTGGAAAACACTCTGCAGGATATTATCCAGGAGAACTTCCCCAATCTAGCAAGGCAGGCTAACATTCAAATTCAGGAAATACAGAGAACGCCACAAAGATACTCCTCGAGAAGAGCAACTCCAAGACACATAATTGTCAGATTCACCAAAGTTGAAATGAAGGAAAAAATGTTAAGGGCAGCGAGAGAGAAAGGTTGGGGGAAGCCCATAAGACTAACAGCTGATCTCTAGGCAGAAACTCTACAAGCCAGAAGAGAGTGGGGGCCAATATTCAACATTCTTAAAGAAAAGAATTTTCAACCCAGAATTTCATATCCAGCCAAACTAAGCTTCATAAGTGAAGGAGAAATAAAATCCTTTACAGACAAGCAAATGCTGGGAGATTTTGTCACCAGCAGGCCTGCACTACAAGAGTTCCTGAAGGTAGCACTAAACATGGAAAGGTACAACTGGTACCAGCCACTGCAAAAACATGAGAAATTGTAAAGACCATGGAGGCTAGGAAGAAACTGCATCAACTAACGAGCAAAATAACCAACTAACATCATAATGACAGGATAAAATTCACATGATAACCATATTAACCTTAAATGTAAATGGGCTAAATGCTCCAATTAAAAGACACAGACTGGCAAATTGGATAAAGAGTCAAGACCCATCAGTGTGCTGTATTCAGGAAACTCATCTCATGTGCAGAGACACACATAGGCTCAAACTGAAGGGATGGAGGAAGATCTACCAAGCAAATGGAAAGCAAAAAAAGGCAGGGGTTGTAATCCCAGTTTCTGATAAAACAGACTTTAAACCAACAAAGATCAAAAGAGACAAAGAAGGCCATTACATAATGGTAAAGGGATCAATTCAACAAGAAGAACTAACTATCCTAAATATATATGCACCCAATACAGGAGCACCCAGATTCATAAAGCAAGTCCTAAGTGACCTACAAAGAGACTTAGACTCCCACACAATAATAATGGGAGACTTTAACACCCCACTGTCAACATTAGGCAGATCAACGAGACAGAAAGTTAACAAGGATATCCAGGAATTGAATTCAGCTCTGCACCAAGCGGACCTAATAGACATCTACAGAACTCTCCACTCCAAATCAACAGAATATACATTCTTCTCAGCACCACACCACACCTATTCCAAAATTGACCACATAGTTGGAAGTAAAGCACTCCTCAGCAAATGTAAAATAACAGAAATTATAACAAATTGTCTCTCAGACCACAGTGCAATCAAACTAGAACTCAGGATTAAGAAACTCACTCAAAACCGCTCAACTACATGGAAACTGAACAACCTGCTCCTGAATGACTACTGGGTACATAACGAAATGATGGCAGAAATAAAAATGTTCTTTGAAACCAACGAGAACAGACACAACATACCAGAATCTCTGGGACACATTTAAAGCAGTGTGCAGAGGGAAACTTATTGCACTAAATGCCCACAAGAGAAAGCAGGAAAGATCTAAAATTGACACCCTAACATCACAATTAAAAGAACTAGAGAAGCAAGAGCAAACACATTCAAAAGCCAGCAGAAGGCAAGAAATAACTAAGATCAGAGCAGAACTGAAGGAGATAGAGACACAAAAAACCCTTCAAAAAATCAATGAATCCAGGAGCTGGTTTTTTGAAAAGATCAACAAAATTGATAGACCAATAGCAAGACTAATAAAGAAGAAAAGAGAGAAGAATCAAAAAGACACAATAAAAAATGAAAAAGGGGATATCACCACCGATCCCACAGAAATACAAACTACCATCAGAGAATACTACAAACACCTCTACACAAATAAACTAGAAAATCTAGAAGAAATGGATAAATTCCTCGACACACACACCCTCCCAAGACTCAACCAGGAAGAAGTTGAATCTCTCAATAGACCAATAACAGGCTCTGAAATTGAGGCAATAATTAATAGCTTACCAACCAAAAAAAAAAGTCCAGGACCAGATGGATTCACAGCCAAATTCTACCAGAGGTACAAGGAGGAGCTGGTACCATTCTTTCTGAAACTATTCCAATGAATAGAAAAAGAGGGAATCCTCCCTAACTCATTTTATGAGGCCAGCATCATCCTGATACCAAAGCCTGACAGAGACACAACAAAGAAAAGAGAATTTTAGACTAATATCCCTGATGAACATCGGTGCAAAAATCCTCAATAAAATACTGGCAAACCAAATCCAGCAGCACATCAAAAAGCTTATCCACCATGATCAAGTGGGCTTCATCCCTGGGATGCAAGGCTGGTTCAACATACGGAAATCAATAAACGTAATCCAGCATATAAACAGAACTAACGACGAAAACCACATGATTAACTCAATAGATGCAGAAAAGGCCTTTGACAAAATTCAACAGCCCTTCATGCTAAAAACTCTCAATAAATTAGGTAGTCATGAGACGTATTTCAAAATAATAAGAGCTATCTATGACAAACCCACAGCCAATAACATACTGAATGGACAAAAATTGGAAGCATTCCCTTTGAAAACTGGCATAAGACAGGGATGCCCTCTCTCACCACTCCTATTCAACATAGCGTTGGAAGTTCTGGCCAGGGCAATCAGACAGGAGAAGGAAATAAAGGGTATTCAATTAGGAAAAGAGGAAGTCAAATTGTCCCTGTTTGCAGATGACATGATTGCATATCTAGAAAACCCCATCGTCTCAGCCCAAAATCTCCTTAAGCTGATAAGCAACTTCAGCAAAATCTCAGGATAGAAAATCAATCTGCAAAAATCACAAGCATTCTTATACATCAATAACAGACAAACACAGAGCCAAATCATGAGTGAACTCCCATTCACAATTGCTACAAAGAGAATAAAATACCTAGGAATCCAATGTACAAGGGATGTGAAGGACCTCTTCAAGGAAAACTACAAACAACTGCTCAAAGAAAATAAAAGAGGATACAAACAAACGGAAGAACATTCCATGCTCATGGGTAGGAAGAATCAATATCATGAAAATGACCATACTGCCCAAGGTAATTTATAAATTCGATGCCATCCCCATCAAGCTACCAATGACTTTCTTCACAGAATTGGAAAAAACTACTTTAGAGTTCATATGGAAGCAAAAAAGAGCCCGCATCACCAAGTCAATCCTAAGCCAAAAGAACAAAGCCAGAGGCAAATTGTTCTTGACTGACAATTAATTATACTACATGACTTCAAATTATACTACAAGGCTACAGTAACCAAAACAGCAGGGTACTGGTACCAAAACAGAGATATAGATCAATGGAACAGAACAGAGCCCTCAGAAATAATGCCACATATCTACAACTATCTGATCTTTGACAAACCTGACAAAAACAAGCAATGGGGAAAGGATTCTCTATTTAATATTTAAATTAAATGATGCAGGGAAAGCTGGCTAGCCATATGTAGAAAGCTGAAACTGGATCCCTTCCTTACACCTTATACAAAAATTAATTCAAGGTGGATTAAAGACTTACATGTTAGACCTAAAACCATAAAAGCCCTAGAAGAAAACCTAGGCAATACCATTCAGGACTTAGGCATGGGCAAGGACTTCCTGTCTAAAACACCAAAAGCAATGGCAACAAAAGCCAAAATTGACAAATGGGATCCAATTAAACTAAAAAGCTTCTGCACAGCAAAAGAAACCACCATCAGAGTGAACAGGCAACCTACAGAATGGGAGAAAATTTTTGCAACCTACTCATCTGACATAGGGCTAATATCCAGAATCTACAAATAACACAAACAAATTTACAAGAAAAAAACAAACAACCCCATCAACAAGTGGGTGAAGGATATGAACAGATACTTCTCAAAAGAAGACATTTATGCAGCCAAAAAACACATGAAAAAATGCTCATCATCACTGGCCATCAGAGAAACGCAAATCAAAACCACAATGAGATACCATCTCACACCAGTTAGAATGGCCATCATTAAAAAGTCAGGAAACAACAGGTGCTGGAGAAGATGTGGAGAAATAGGAACACTTTTACACTGTTGGTGGGACTGTAAACTAGTTCTTTTTTAAAAATTTTATTTTGTTATTATTATGCTTTAAGTTTTAGTGTACATGAGTACACTTATTGGCTCCACCCATAAGTCATTACTTAAAAGTAACCTTGAATGTAAATAGACAAAACTTTCCAATCATAAGACTTAGCATGGATGAATGGATAAAAAACAAGTCCCAATTGTCTGTTTTCTACCAGAAACACACTACCTGTAAAGACACACATATGCTGAAAACAAGAGATGGAAAAGTGTATGCCATGCAAATGGAAATAAAAAAACAGCAGGTGTAGCTATGCTTATATCAGACAAAATAGACTTCAAGACTAAATCTCTAAAAAGAGACAAAGAAAGTCATTTTGTAATGATAAATGGGTCAATTCAGCAAAAGGATATAACAATTGTAAATATATCCTCTTACTGGATATAACAATTGTAACTATATCCAGTGTTGGTGCATACACCCAACACTGGAACGTCCAGACATATAAAGCAAGTGTTATTAGAGCTAAAGAAAGGGATAGACTGCAATACAATAATGACTGGAGACATCAACACTGACATTAAGCACTGGACAGATTACCCAGGAAGAATCAACAAAGAAACGTTGGAGCTAATCAGCACTACACACCAACTGGGCCTAATAGATGTTTACAGAACATTTCATGTAATGGCAGGAGAATACACATTCTTCTCCCTAGCACATGGATCATTCTCAAGGGTAGACTATACATTAGGCCCCAAAACATTTATAAAAACATTCAAAAAATTGAAATAATATCAAGTATCTTCTCTTACCAAAATAGAATTAAACTAGAAATCAATAACAAGATTAATTTTGAAATCTATATGAGCATATGAAAATTAAACAATATGGTCCTGAATGACCAGTGGTTCAATGAAGAGATTGAGAAGGAAATTGAAAAATTTCTTGAAGCAAATGATAATGGAACACAGCATAACAGAACCTATGGGATACAGCAAAAGCAATACTTAGAGGGAATTTTATAGCTATAAGTGCCTACATTAAAAAAGAATAAAAACTTCAAATAAACTAATGATGCATCATAAAGAACTAGAAAAGCAAGAGCAAACCAAACCCAAAGTTAGTAGAAGAAAAAAATAATAAATAATAAAGAAATAAATAATAAAGAGCAGAAATAAATAAAATTGAAACAGAGAAAGCAATACAAAAATCAATGAAACAAAAAGTTTTTAGAAAAGATAAAACCGACAATCCTTCAGTACGGCTAAATAAAAAAAAAAAAAGATAACATTCAGGTAAATAATGCCATAGAAGAAAAAGGAGACATTTCAACCAATACCACAGAAATTAATAAACTCATTTGAGAGTACTATGAGCAACTATATGCCATTAAATTGGAAAACCAAGAAGAATGGATAAGTTCCTAGACACAACCTACCAAAATCCAACCATGAAGAAATTGAAAACCTGAACAGATCGATAATGAGTATTGAGATTGAAGCCATAATAAAATATCTCCCAGCAAAGGTAATACCAAGACTTGATGGCTTCACTGCGAATTTTGCCAAAAGTTTAAAGAACGAATACCAATGCTACTCAAAATATTCTGAAAAATAGAGGTGAAGGGCATACTTCCAAACTCCTTCTACCAGGACAGCATTACCCTGATACCAAAACCAGCCAATATCTCTGATGAACAGCAATAAGAAAGAATTAGATCCTATCATTTACCACGACATGGGTGAAACTGAACATCATTATGTTAAGTAAAATAATCCAGGGACAGAAAGACAAACTTTACATGTTCTCACTAATTTTGGGGAGCTACAAATTAAAATAACTTATGGAGAGAGAAAGCAGAATGATGGTTACCAGAGGCTGGGAGGGGTTGTCTTGGGCAGGAGGGGAAATAGGCATGGTTAATGGGTACATAGATATAGTTTAAAAGAATGAATAAAATCTAGTATTTTATAGCACAACAGAGTGACCATAGTCAATAATCATTTAATTGCGCATTTAAAAATAACTAAAAGAGTATAATTGGATTATTTGTGACACAAAGAATAAATGCTTGAGGTGATGGATACCTCATTTACCCTAATGTAGATGTTACACATTGTGTGTCTGTATCAAAATATCCCATATACTTCATAAATATATATATGTGTACCTAATATGTTCCCATAAAAATGAAAAGTAAAGAAGTTGTGCTTTATTTAATGATAGCAAGGATTTGCTCCAAAGGGAATAATTTTTATGTTTCTAGAGCCAAATATTTTCTATGACATGCATGCACATAATGTACAACTCAGGGCAGTCACTCAAAGCCAAGTCTCTGACATTCAGCATTATTCCTCATCCTATCACACTACATCTTTCCTTGATCATACTATATGTAGTTGCTCATATAAATACCATAATTGAAAAAGAGAAGAAAGCTATCTGACATAAAATTTTTTTGCCATATGATGAAAATTGATACCTTGTTTCTTTGCCAACAGAGATCCATTTTGACAAGCTTTACAAGCTATTTTAAAATGAGTATGTATTTCTCACACATTGTTTCATCAGCTAGGGCTACAAAAGGAGGTCACATTCGTTTAATATTTGAAATAATAAAATACCCTGAGCCCTCATCATGACTATAGAAAAATGTTTTATTCCCTTCTGTGAGAGCAATGAGATCATCAGAAAGGCTTAATTAGTAAAAGCTAAGGGGTTAGTCCTGATTGTTATTGCCTCATAAAGAGAAAATTAGAAAGCCTGTTGTCCTGTTTGTTTTGACTGTTATTATGATTTTTACCACAAGGTGTCAGTACAGGAACCAGGCAGGTCTATTGCTCCAGTACTGTCTTCATGAATTCTCTGCTTCACATCAGGACATATGATATCCTGAGCACACTATGTCACAAAAATTTAGGAAGTCAGAAGCTTCGTGATGTGAAGAAAAACATTAAGGCCTACATCATCATGTCAGTCATTTGTCAGTAGCTTCTCTAGTTGCAGAGACGGAAGGGGAAGATTTTTTCCTTCCTTGTTACATTAAACTTGGCCCTCCTACATCTGATTACTTCTCTAACATGTATTTGTGAATAGGACTCTGATTTCTTTACTAGAGGTATAATGGGCAGACGAATACTGACCCTCCTTCCCTGCCCCTTGCTTAAGCCAGATAACTTGGAATTCGTTTCTGAGGGTAGACACATTTTACTGCAAAATTAAAAGATCACTAAATTGGAATGCTTGTGGTTATAGGATTTGGGGAGCATGTAGATAGAACGCTGAGCAAGCAAGATGTCTAAAATCAGGATTATGGAGACATAATTTACGTAGAATAAAATTCACCTGTTTAAAGTGTTTTAGAATACATCCACAGAGGGGCGAGTGTGGTGGCTCACGCCTGTAGTCCCAGCACTTTGGGAGGCCGAGGCAGGTGGATAATGACGTCAGGAGTTCGAGACCAACCTGGTCAAGATGATGCAACCCCGTCTCTACCAAAAAATACAAAAATTAGCCAGGCGCGGTGGTGGGCACCTGTAATCCCAGTTACTCGGGAAACTCAGGCAGGAGAATCGCTTGAACCCAGGAGGCAGAGTTTGCAGTGAGCCAAGATTGCACCACTGCACTCTAGCCTGAGCGACAGAGCAAGCCTCTGTCTCAAAGAAAAAAAGAAAGAAAGAAAGAAAAAAGAATACATCCACAGAGTTGTGTAACCATTACCACAATTTAATTTTGTAACTACTTTATCACCTAAAAGAAACTTTGTACCCATTAGACTTTAGTCTCTATTTCCCCTCAAACTCTCTACCCCAGGCAATGACCAGTTTACTTTCTATATCTAGTTTATCTCTTTGAAATTTCACATAAGTGAAATTATACAATATGTAGTGTTTTGTAATTTGTTTCTTTCATTTAGCATGCTTTTAAGGTTCATATGTGTTGTAGCATGTATTAATACTTTACTCCTTTGCATTACTGGATAATACTGCCTTATATGTCCGCAGCTCATTTGTTTATCCATTTACCAATTGATGGGCATTTGGGTTATTTCTATTTTTTGGCTATTATGAATGACTCTGTTATAAACATTTGTGTACAAGGTTTTATGTGGACATATGTCTTCATTCCTTCTAGAAGTGGAATACCCTGGACATATGGTAGCTCTAAGTTTAACCTTTTGAAGAACTGCCAGACTGTATTCCAATGTGGATGCATCATTTTACATTCTCGACAGCAGAATATGAAGGTTCTATTTTTTTCCACATTTTTATCAACCCATTTTATCATCTTTCTTTTGGATTATAAATATCTTAGTGGGTGTAAAGTGCTATTTTATTGTGGTTATAATTTGTATTTACGTAATGACTAATGATGTTGGCTAGGAACTGTTGTGGATCCACAGCACAACACAGCTGCCCCGTGGAAAAAGTGACCAGGCTGTTTTCCAGGGTCCCTGATTTCACTTCTCTGTACTGGGCATGGTTTCCTGACCTGAGACTTCAGCACAACTACCCTTCCTCCACATGAACACTGCAGTTGGAGGCAGCTCTGCATTTCTCTCAGGAGGACATCTAAGAAACAACTCACAATCCCTTTGCCATTGCAGCTGCAGTGATACTGCCCTAACTGCCCTCAGGCAGGGAAAGGAACAAAGGGTCTAGTCACTGTGTTCACATGTCCAGCACACGGAAGTCATGATATGGAGAGGTATCCAGTCCCTTTTCCTTGTGAGCCCCCAACTTCACTTTTCACCAGGCAGGGCCCTAGCTCAGGACCTCAGTTTAGCTGCCCCACCCACAACTGAGCACACCTACAGGTAGTGGCACTGAGTTTCCCTGGGGAAGATCTTCCAGAGGCAACCAACAGCCCCTCTGCCACTGTCACAGCAGTGGTTCTGTCCCTGCTGTCCTCAGTGTAAGGAAAGAAACAAAGAGCCTAAGGACTTCACACATGCTCCCAGCATGCCACAGTCACATAGAGAGAGGAGCTCAGTCTCTTCTGCCTGTGAGTTATTGACCTCTGCTCCTCAAAAAGCAGAGCTCCAAGCTCAGGACAGCAGTGCAGTCACCCTGTCCCCTGGATGAACATACCCAGTAACAGCGTCTCCACATTTCTCTTAGGTGAAACTCCCAGAGCCATCTGAAATCTCCTCTCCCACTGCCATTGCAATGATACTGCCCTTGCTCCCCTTAGATTGGGAAAGGAGAAAATACTCTGAGGGCTTTAACCACACCTCCAGAAAGCTGCAGAGGGAGAAGAGGCCAATCTGCTTCCCTTGTGATCCACTCACCCCCAGTTGTTACCAAGCAGCACCCCCTCCCCCTGGCTTGAGCCCACAGTGCAGCCACTCCAATCACATTAGTTGATAGCGGCTCCGCATCTCTGTGGTGTAAAGTTCCATGAGACAAGTGAACCTCTGTAACACCCACTGCTATGGTCCCTTCCCTTGCTGCCTCCAAGGTGGGGAGGGAACATAAAGCCTGAGCTTACCCCAGACGTGCAGTGTGCAGCCTGGGAGTGCCAAGCCAAGATCTGCATCCAGTACTCAAGTGGGAAAGGAATAAAACTTTCAGAGCACTAGGAAGGACCATGATTGCAATTGTGAAAAAACACAGATAAGCCATGTGATTGAGCAAGAGGCTGCATACTGGCCATTTTGCTTAAGCACAGTCTACTAGATTGAAGACCAAAACTTCTACACCAAAATACTTTGCTAATATACTCTATGAAACCAAGGACAAGAATTCACCTACAAATAATGACCCTGCACAAAGCTTCAGCTCTCTGAATACATCCTAAAAAGAAGTCTACTGCCTGTACTCAAATCACACCACAGTTAAAAGAACAACAGCCCACACAGATGAGAAAGAACCAGCACAATAACTCCGACAATTAAAAAAGTCAGAGTGACTTCTTTCCTCCAAATGACTGCACCATTTCCCAAGAAAGACTTCTTACCTGGCTGAAATGGCTAAAATGACAGAACTAGAATTCAGAATATAGATAGTAAATGAAGATCATCAAAACTCAGGAGTGAACACCCAATCCAAGGATTCTAAGAATTACAATAAAATAAAAAAATAAGCTGGTAGACAAAGAGGCCATTATAAAAAAGAACCAAATAAATCTGATAGAATTGAAAAACACACTGTAAGAATTTCATAATGTAATCACAAGTATTTACAGTAGGATAGACCAAGCTAAGGAAAGAATATCAGGGCTCAAAGACTAGCTATCTAAAATAATTCAATAAGACTAAAAACAAAAGAATAAAAAAGATGAACAAAACCTCTGAGAAATATGAGATTATGTAAAAAAATCAAATCTATAACCCACTTGTGTCCCTGGAAGAGATGCGGAGAAAGTAAGCATCTTGGAAAACATATCTCAGAATATTGTCCAAGAAAACTTTTCCAACCTCACTAAAGGGTCAACATTCAAATTAAGGAAAGGCAGAAAACCCTTGCAAGATACTACATAAGAAGACCATCTCAAAGACACAAAATTATTAGATTCTCCAGGGTCAAAATGAAAGAAAAAAATGTTAAAGGCAGATAGAGAAAAGGGGCAGGTCACCTACAAAGGGAACCCCATCAGGCTAACAGCAGAACTTTCAGCGGAAACTCTATAAGCCAGAAGAAATTGGGGGCCAATAATCAGCATTCTTAAGGAAAAGAGTTTCCAATCAAGAATTTCATATCCAGCCAAACTAACCTTCATATGTAAAGAACAAATAAGATCTTTTTCAGATAAACAAGTGCTGAGGGAATAAGTTAACACCAGACCTGCCTTACAAGAGGTCCTGAAAGGAGTGCTAAATATGGAAAGAAAAGAATATTATCGGGACCACAAAAAGACACAAGTATACAGGCCAGTGACAGTATAAAGCAACCACACAAACAAGTTTGCATAATAACCAGCTAAAAACATGACGTTGGCAGGAGTCCCGGGCTGCCGCTGGCAACATCGTGTCACCTAGCTAAGAAAATCCGCGGGCTGGAGCCACGCGCCTGTGAACCGGAGAGGTCCCACTGCCTGAGTGGAGCCGGGCTGAGATTCTTCTCAAGTTGAGCCTCAGTGATCCTGTGGCCGAAGTTAGCGCCTTGACATGGGACAACCAGACACGTCGCCAGGAGAGAACTGAGGCACCTTCTAGCAGTTGTGACGCCAAAATCACGTCTCTGGAGACCCGCGCCCACCACCAGCCAGGCGCACCCTCGCCGTTAGCCTTCTCTGTGAGCCGTCCGGACTCCCAGCTCCCGGCCCGGCAGCCGAGCCCCAGCACAAAGCAGTCGGACCGCGCCGCCCGCCTCCCCGCTCGTGCCCCCACCTCGGTTTCCCAACTCTGCGCCGTCGGGCCGCGGCAGGATGATTGCCTCGCATTTGCTTGCCTACTTCTTCACGGAGCTCAACCATGACCAAGTGCAGAAGGTTGACCACTATCTCTACCACATGCGCCTCTCTGATGAGACCCTCTTGGAGATCTCTAAGAGGTTCCACAAGGAGATAGAGAAAGGGCTCGGAGCCACCACTCGCCCCACTGCAGCAGTGAAGATGCTGCCCACCTTTGTGAGGTCCACTCCAGATGGGACAGAACATGGAGAGTTCCTGGCTCTGGACCTTGGAGGGACCAATTTCCATGTGCTTTGGGTGAAAGTAACGGACAATGGGCTCCAGAAGGTGGAGATGGAGAACCAGATCTATGCCATCCCCGAGGATGTCATGCGAGGCAGTGACACCCAGCTGTTTGACCACATTGCCGAATGCCTGGATAACTTCATGGATAAGCTACAAATCAAAGACAAGAAGCTGCCATTGGGTTTTACCTTCTCGTTCCCCTGCCACCAGACTAAACTAGATGAGAGTTTCCTGGTCTCATGGACCAAGAGATTCAAGTCCAGTGGAGTGGAAGGCAGAGACGTTGTGCCTCTGATCCGGAAGTCCATCCAGAGGAGAGGGGACTTTGATATCGACATTGTGGCTGTGGTGAATGACACAGTTGGGACCATGACGACCTGTGGTTATGATGACCACAACTGTGAGATTGGTTTCATTGTGGGCACGGACAGCAATGCCTGCTACATGGAAGAGACGCACCAAATCGACATTGTGGAAGGTGACGAGGGGCAGATGTGTATCGATATGGAGTGGGGGGCCTTCGGGGACGATGGCTCGCTCAATGACATTCGCACTGAGTTTGACCAGGAGATTGACATGGGCTCACTGAACCTGGGGAAGCAACTGTTTGAGAAGATGATCAGTGGGATGTACATGGGGGAGCTGGTGAGGTTTATCCTGGTGAAGATGGCCAAGGAGGAACTGCTCTTTGGGGGGAAGCTCAGCCCAGAGCTTCTCAACACTGGTCGCTTTGAGACCAAAGACATCTCAGACATTGAAGGGGAGAAGGATGGCATCCGGAAGGCCCATGAGGTCCTGATGCGGTTGGGCATGGACCCGACTCAGGAGGACTGCGTGACCACTCACCGGATCTGCCAGATCGTGTCCACACACTCCGCCAGCCTGTGCACAGCCACCCTGGCAGCCGAGCTGCAGCACATCAAGGAAAACAAAGGCGAGGAGCAGCTGCGCCCTACTATTGGGGTCGACGGCTCCGTCTACAAGAAACACCCCCATTTTGCCAAGCATCTACATAAGACCGTGTGGCGGCTGGTGCCTGAATGCTATGTCCGCTTCCTCCGCTCCGAGGATGGCAGTGGCAAAGATGCAGCCATGGTGACAGCAGTGGCTTACCGGCTGGCCGATCAACACCGTGCCCGCCAGAAGACACTAGAGCCTCTGCAGCTGAACCATGACCAGCTGTTGGAGGTCAAGAGGAGGATGAAGGTAGAAATGGAGCGAGGTCTGAGCAAGGAGACTCACGCCAGTGCCCCCGGCAAGATGCTGTCCACCTACATGTGTGCCACCCCTGATGGCACAGAGAAAGGGGACTTCTTGGCCTTGGACCTTGGAGGAACAAATTTCCGGGTCCTGCTGGTCTGTGTTCGGAATGGGAAGTGGGGTGGAGTGGAGATGCACAACAAGATCTACGCCATTGCGCAGGAGGTCATGCATGGCACTGGGGACGAGCTCTTTGACCAGATTGTCCAGTGCATCGTGGACTTCCTCGAGTATGTGGGCATGAAGGGCGTGTCCCTGCCTCTGGGTTTTACCTTCTCCTTCCCCTGCCAGCAGAACAGCCTGGACGAGAGCATCCTCCTCAAGTGGACAAAAGGCTTCAAGGAATCTTGCTGTGAGGACAAGGATGTGGTGACCCTGCTGAAGGAAGTGATCCATCGTCAAGAGGAGTTTGACCTGGATGTGATTGCTGTGGTGAAAGACACAGTGAGAACTATGATGACCTATGGCTTTGAAGACACTCACTGTGAAGTTGGCCTCACCGTTGGCACGGGCAGCAACCCCTGCTACGTGGAAGAGATGCACAACGTGGAACTGGTGGAAGGAGAAGAGGGGCGGATGTGTGTGAACATGGAATGGGGGGCCTTTGGGGACAATGGATGCCTAGATGACTTCCGCACAGAATTTGATGTGGCTGTGGATGAGCTTTCACTCAACCCTAGCAAGCAGAGGTTCGAGAAAATGATCAGTGGAATGTACCTGGGTGAGATTGTCCATAACATTCTCATCAATTTCACCAAGCGTGGGCTGCTCTTCCGAGGCCACATCTCAGAGCGACTCAAGACAAGGGGCATCTTTGAAACCAAGTTCTTGTCTCAGATTGAGAGTGACTGCCTGGCCCTGCTGCAAGTCCGAGCCATTCTGCAACACTTAGGGCTTGAGAGCACCTGTGATGACAGTATCATTGTTAAGGAGGTATGCACCGTGGTGGCCCGGCGGGCAGCCCAGCTCTGTGGCGCAGGCATGGCCGCTGTGGTGGACAAGATACGAGAAAACCGTGGGCTGGATGCTCTCAAAGTGACAGTGGGTGTGGATGGGACCCTCTACAAGCTACATCCTCACTTTGCCAAAGTCATGCATGAGACAGTGAAGGACCTGGCTCCGAAATGTGATGCGTCTTTCCTGCAGTCAGAGGATGGCAGCGGGAAGGGGGCGGAGCTCATCACTGCTGTGGCCTGCCGCATCCGTGAGGCTGGACAGCGATAGAACCCCAGAAATCGGAAGGGACTTCCTCTTTCTCTCCCTCTTCCCTGTTTCAAATTACAAGATGTCAACCCTTTGTGTCAGAGAGAGACCCCATGGCTTTTCCTTGGCAGAGAGGACCCCACTGCACTGGGTTTTGTCTCTGCATCTCATGGTAGAGCTTGGTGGCCGAGCTTGGCCCTATTAAGATAAATACAGTTCCAAATAAGGATTTGTTCACGTGTCACAACCATTCCCATTGGTTCTCTTAAAACATGAAAATTGTCACCCTCAGTAATCCCCCTTGCCAAATTCCATGTCCCTGTATAATTCTACAGGATGGGGACACTAATGAAGATATGGTTGCTTCACCTTGGAGCCTGAACATGACATTTCTAGCTGGGGTGCATCCCCCAGCACTGACGTTGTTACTGATTCTCCTGTCAGAGATCTGAGAGGTCTCCACTGAGGATGCGAGCCTGATTGTCCTACAGGCAGACGTGGGGAGGGTGGAGGGGCGACAGTGGAGAGAAATCCATGGATATCCACGCAGCAGCCCCTCTTTTACCTCATCTACAAGAATTTGCCCTGTGGATTCCAGCATTTGCTATTCCTGGAATCAAGGAATCCCAAGTCTGGGCAATGAAACCAAAGCCAGGAGTTGACGCATCCCGCAGTCGGGCCAGCCTTCGCACCTCAGCGGGGTGCACACGTTATCCACGAACAATGGACCTTTGGGGAAGGGGGAGTTTTTAGTTTGTTTTACAAATTTTTCCTGCAAAAGTGGAAACACTGTATTTTTATTTTAATTTATATTTGAAATTTTATTTAGTTCTTGAAGTAGATCTTCTTCTTCATGTTGACATGTAATGGTCAGTTGTACATAATGTATTTATATGTTAATTTGTTATGTAGACAGATATGCAAGTCTTGTCAGAATTGGCCTCAGTGTAGTTAAAGGGCGGAAGAGGAAGATACTGACTAGTCACAGAAATACCTCATTCGCCTGTGGGAAGAGAAGAGAAGCCTCTTCAGGGTGAGTGAATGGCAAAGTGGTTGCTTCTGGCTTCTCCTTCCCCTGTGGTCTTGGAAGTGTGTGGAAGGCAGGGACAGAGATAGAGACTGAAGAGACCACAGCAATTGGCTCCTCCATCTAGAGATTTTCTTGGGGCAATATTCCATGGGATGTTAAGCAAAGGAAACCAAAGGAATCGTTTCAAATGGACTCATGGCTTAGAAATCTTTATTCTTAGGGCAGTCAGTAGTATTTTATTTTATCTTTTATTCTTTTTTTATTTTATTATATTATTATTATACTTTAAGTTTTAGGGTACATGTGCACAATGTGCAGGTTTGTTACATATGTATCCATGTGCCATGTTGGTGTGCTGCACCCATTAACTCGTCATTTAGCATTAGGTATATCTCCTAATGCTGTCCCTCCCCCCTTCTCCCACTCCACAACAGTCCCCGGAGTGTGATTTTCCCCTTCCTGTGTCCATGTGTTCTCATTGTTCAATTCCCACCTATGAGTGAGAACATACGGTGTTCGGTTTTCTGTCCTTGCGATAGTTTGCTGAGAATGATGGTTTCCAGTTTCATCCATGTCCCTACAAAAGACATGAACTCATCATTTTTCATGGCTGCATAGTATTCCATGGTGTATATGTGCCACATTTTCTTAATCCAGTCTATCATTGTTGGACATTTGGGTTGGTTCCAAGTCTTTGCTACTGTGAATAGTGCTGCAATAAACATATGTGTGCATCTGTCTTTATAGCAGCATGATTTATAGTCCTTTGGGTATATACCCAGTAATGGGATGGCTGGGTCAAATGGTATTTCTAGTTCTAGATCCCTGAGGAATCACCACACTGACTTCCACAATGGTTGAATTAGTTTACAGTCCCACCAACAGTGTAAAAGTGTTCCTATTTCTCCACATCCTCTCCAGCACCTGTTGTTTCCTGACTTTTTAATGATCGCCATTCTCACTGGTGTGAGATGGTATCTCATAGTGGTTTTGATTTGCATTTCTCTGATGGCCAGTGATGATGAGCATTTTTTCATGTGTTTTTTGGCTGCATAAATATCTTCTTTTGAGAAGTGTCTGTTCATATTCTTCATCCACTTTTTGATGGGGTTGTTTGTTTTTTTCTTGTAAATTTGTTTGAGTTCATTGTAGATTCTGGATATTAGCCCTTTGTCAGATGAGTAGGTTGCAAAAATTTTCTCCCATTTTGTAGGTTGCCTGTCACTCTGATGGTAGTTTCTTTTGCTGTGCAGAAGCTCTTTAGTTTAATTAGATCCCATTTGTCAATTTTGGCTTTTGTTGCCATTGCTTTTGGTGTTTTAGACATGAAGTCCTTGCCCATGCCTATGTCCTGAATGGTATTGCCTAGGTTTTCTTCTAGGGTTTTTGTGGTTTAAGTCTAACATGTAAGTCTTTAATCCATCTTGAATTAATTTTTGTATAAGGTGTAAGGAAGGGATCCAGTTCCAGCTTTCTACATATGGCTATCCAGTTTTCCCAGCACCATTTAATAAATAGGGAATCCTTTCCCCATTGCTTGTTTTTGTCAGGTTTGTCAAAGATCAGATGGTTGTAGATATACGACATTATTTCTGAGGGCTGTGTTCTGTTCCATTGATCTATATCTCTGTTTTGGTACCAGTACCATGCTGTTTTGGTACCAGTACCATGCTGTTTTGCTTACTGTAGCCTTGTAGTATAGTTTGAAGTCAGGTAGTGTGATGCCTCCAGCTTTGTTCTTTTGGCTTAGGATTGACTTGGTGATGTGGGCTCTTTTTTGGTTCCATATGAACTTTAAAGTAGTTTTTTCCAATTCTGTGAAGAAAGTCATTGGTAGCTTGATGGGGATGGCATTGAGTCTATAAATTACCTTGGGCAGTATGGCCATTTTCATGATATTGATTCTTCCTATCCATGAGCATGGAATGTTCTTCCATTTGTTTGTATCCTCTTTTATTTCATTGAGCAGTGGTTTGTAGTTCTCCTTGAAGAGGTCCTTCACATCCCTTGTAAGTTGGATTCCTAGGTATCTTGTTTACATTTTTAAAAAGTCATTATTTATATAATTATTTAATAACCATATGTTCTTTTGAGCAGAAAACTGCAAAGACATTTGTAAGAATTATACTCCATAGTAAATACCTATGTACTTATACTGAATTCTTGTGTCACTAAGAATCTTAACCCTATTCTAAGACTTCTTGAAATAATGCACAACTATCACCTTTTTGGAAATAGTTTTTCATATTTTGGCCAACTGCTGAAGGGATTTTACTCCAAAATATAGGGTTCAAATTCAAACTTCCAGCACTCCCATCCCTAGTAAAAACAATTAGGAATATTCAGTATCTAAGTTACCTTTTAGATTATCAACATTTCAGAGCTGTGCTTGATAAATGACCTTGGAAAAAGAATAAATAACATACAAATAATTAGCTGAATTTATACTCTTGAAGCCTCTTCATCTTTAGGCTTTATACTTACTGTGTTTTCCAGGATAAATTAAAGAAAAAGGTTACACTAATTATTTGTCAAGCTCAGTTCCAGATGTCTGCTTAAGACTTGCAGTTTATGCAGAGGCGAACCATTATCCTCTGAAATTATACCACATTACTTCTTGTAGAACTAATAGTAAAATACATCAATCCAAATCTTATGAGAGCAAGACATTTTTAGGAGTAACTAGTATATAAAAATTTCAACATCAGTGGTTTAAATATAAAAATTCTTTTTAATTCAAAGCATGCAACAAATAAAACCTACAGAAAACAGATTTTCCTATCGCAATCCATTGCTTTACCAAATAATATTTTGAAAACACATTCCTTCAGTCATTAAGCCATTATAAAGTCCTTTTTTTTTTCTGAGACAGAGTATCAGTTTGTTACCCAGTCTGGAATGCAGTGGAGCCATCTTGGCTCACTGCCACCTCGGCCTCATGGGTTCAAGCTATCCTTCTGCTTCAGCCCCCCGAGGAGCTGGAACTACAGGCATGTGCCACCACACCAGGCTAATTTTTCTATTTTTGGTAGAGACAGGGTTTTACCATGTTGTCCAGGCCGGTTTTAAACTCCTAAACTCAAGTGATCTACCAGCCTCAGCCTCCCAAAGAGCTAGGATTACAGGCTGAGCCACTACACCAAGCTCATTATAAAGTTCTTAAAATACAAAAGAAATTAAATCTGTAAGAAAGTCTCATAGACTAGATGCTGTTGTCAAGACTTGTATGTTGGTTGTTATGCTTTCAGTACATTCCACACCATTTACCTCCCCTCATGCCACCTTGCCTATAGTAACCTCCACTGCCTCCACCACCACGGCCATAAACACCCAAGCCATCAGAAGCACCATATTTTCCATGTAACTCTTCCCCATTTTCATTTTTACAACAGATCCATAATCTCTTTGATTATTCATTCTATCTCTGCTGTGGCCTTCCATTGCAGAACCTCTCATTCCAGAGCAGAATTCAAAATAGTTTAATTTATCAATGCTGTATTTTTTTCATGTTTGGACATGGCAACTACTGCATCTTTTTTCCTTTTTTTCCATAACAAAGAGCTTATTGTTAGCACAATTTGTAGATCACAGTTGAAAGAGCACTGGTATAGAAAAATATTTCCAGTGGCAATTTAACTTTTTATTGTATTGAAAAAACACTGTGAGATCAACTCTCTTCATAAATTTTTAAGTGTACAGTACAGGGTTGTTATCTATAAGCACAATGTTGTCTCTAGAACTTTTTGATCTTTCATAGCTGGAACTCTATGTCTATTGAACAGCAAGTCACCATTTTCCCCTCTCACTAGCTCCTGGAAACCACCATTCTACTTTGTGTTTCTGTGTTTGACTAGGTGAGATACCTTGTGTAAGTGGAATCAAGCAGTATTTGTCCTTCTGTGATTGGCTTATTTCAATTAGCATGATGTTACTGCATCTTTATATGTCACAAACTCTATAGCTACTTCTGTTGCTCTGCCATTAGCTTCAATATCAATATGAATTCATACTGGATTTAGTGGTGAGAAGAAATTAGCAATGTTATTTTCAGTTACATAAAAAGGCAACCCTCTAATATACAAAATAAATGACCACCATGAAGACCTGAACTTGCATCATTAGCTCTGCCATAGCCATGTCCTCTCATACCTCTTCTATCTATCATTCTGTCATTGAAGCCATTATTTCCATAGCCATAATTATTATAGCCACCATAGTTATGAAAACCTTCATAAACATCATCATATCCATTAACTCCTCATCACATTCTGTTATACATACTTCATGTCCAACTCTATAATAACCCTCTCTGTCTCCTGTTGATCTATCATATGGTCCCAATCACTGTTAAAAACAAATAGGCAAAAGACTTGCATGAAAAAGGACTTTGCACAAAAGAGGGTATCCAAATGTGATGGAGTGCTCCACTTCATTACTTGTTAGGGAAATGTAAATTAAAATAATGAAACCACATATCCACTAGAATGGCTAAAATAAAATCATAAAAAAGACAAATGATGCTACATGTTGGCAAGGATGTGGAATTCCTGGAATCTCAAACACTCTTTCTGGAAATGTAATTGGTAAAATGACTTAAAAAAATATTTGAATGGAAATACTAAAGCTGGACATAAGCAAACTCTCTTTTCTAGCAATTCCAATCATAGCCACATACCAACAAAAATGTATGCATATGTGCACCAAAAAACATGTGCAGGAATATTCGTAGGAGCACTATTTTTAATAGCCCACAACTGAAATCAATTCAAATGGCCAAAACAGTAGAATTGATAAATATATTACAGAATCTTCATATAAAGCAAATAAATTAGTGCTGTAGGTGAAAAATCTCACAAAAATGTCCAGATACAAAAGTGCTCAAATTATATAATTCTATCATTATGAAGTTCAGAAACAGATAAACCTAATTTATAGTGAAATAAGTCAAAATGGTAGTTACTTTTGAGGAGGATCATATCAGTGTGATTGTAGAGTGAGTTGCTTTGGGCCTGACTCTCCAGTCTGATATTACACTATTCTACCTTTTGCTCACTATTCTCAAACTCACTGATCCTCTTTGTATTCCTTGTATTAGTCACAGTTCTCTAGAAGGACAGAACTAACAGGATAGAGAGATATATGTAAGGGGGAGTTTATTAAGGAGTATGGACTCACATGATCATAAGGTGAGGTTCCACAAGAGGCCATCTACAAGTTGAGAACCAAGGAAGATAGTTGGAGACCCAAGGCTGAAAAAGTTGGAGTCCAATGTTTGAGGATGGGAAGCATTCAGCATGGGAGAAAGATGTACGCTGGGAGACTAAGCCAGTCTAGTCTTTTCATGTTCTTCTGCCTGCTTTTGTTCTGGCTGTGCTAACAGCTGATTTGGTTGTGCACACCCAGATTGAGTATGGGTCTGCCTTTCCCACACCACTGACTCAAATGGTAACCTCCTTTGGCAACACCCTTACAGACACACCCAGGAACAAAACTTTGCATTCTTCAATCTAATCAAGTTGACACTCAATATTAACCATCATAAGTCCACCCCTTGTCAACTTGAACCCATACACATCTCCTGAGAACACACATAATCTTCAAATGAAGACAATAATAAGGTCATAATTACACCTAACATAATACAACCATCCTTTGTAAAACTGGAAATCCACCAATCTCCAACCCAAATGCTATTATATGAAGTTAACTACATTTAAATGATGACATGAAGTGAATAAATCTTTTGTCACATAAAGAAAAAAGAAAGTGAAATGAAGATATATATATATATATTTTTTGAGACAGAGTCTCGCTCTGTCACCCAGGCTGGAGTGCAGTGGCACAATCTCGGCTCACTGCAAGCTCCGCCTCGTGGGTTCACGCTATTCTCCTGCCTCAGCCTCTCCGAGTAGCTGGGACTACAGGCGCCCGCCACCACACCTGGCTAATTTTTTTGTATTTTTAGTAGAGACGGGGTTTCACCGTGGTCTCGATCTCCTGACCTCGTGATCCACCCGCCTCAGCCTCCCAAAGTGCTGGGATTACAAGCGTGAGCCACTGCACCCGGCCAATGAAGATATATTCTTAGTATAACTGTATACATGCACAAACATGTTCCTAATAAAATATAGGAAATTTCTTCTATGGTTTTTAGGGTTTTGGGTTTTATATTTAAGTCTTTAGTCCATCTTGAGTTAATTTTTGTATAAGGTGTAAGGAAGGGGTCCAGTTTCTGTTTTCTGCATATTGCTAGCCAGTTTTCCCAGCACCATTTACTGAATAAGAGATCTTTTCCGCATTCCTTGTTTTTGTCAGGTTTGTCAAAGATCAGATGGTTGTAGATGTGTGGTGTTGTTCCTGAGGTCTCTGCTCTGCTCCATTAGTCTATATGTCTGGTTTGATACGAGTACCATGCTGTTTTGGTTACTGTAGCCCTGTAGTATAGTTTGAAGTCAGGTAGCCTGATGCCTCCAGCTTTGTTCTTTTTGCTTAGGATTGTCTTGGCTATATGAAGTATTCTTTGATTCCATATGAAATTTAAAATAGTTCTAATTCGGTGAAGAATGTCAATGGTAGTTTGATGGGAATAGCACTGAATCTATAAATTACTTTGGTCAGTATGGCCATTTTCATGATATTGATTCTTCCTATCCATGAGCATGGAATGTTTTTCCATTTGTTTGTGTTATCTCTTATTTCCTTGAGCAGTGGTTTGCAGTTCTCCTAGAAGTCCTTCACATCCCTTGTTAGCTGCATTCCTAGGCATTTTATTCTCTTTGTAGCAATTGTGAATGGGAGTTCATTCGTGATTTGGCTGTCTGCTTGCCTCTTGTTGGTGTAAAGGAATGCTTGTGACTTTTGCACATTGATTTTGCATCCTGAGACTTTGCTGAAGTTTCTTATAAGTTCAAGAAATTTTGGGGCAAAGATGATGGGGTTTTCTAAATATGAAATCATGTCATCAGCAAAGAGAGAAAACTTGACTTCCTCTCTTCCTATCTGAATATGTTTTATTTCTTTCTATTGCCTGATTGCCCTGGCCAGAACTTCCAATACCATGTTGAATAGGAGTGGTGAGAGAAGACATCTTTGTCATGTACCAGTTTTCAAAGGGAATGCTTCCAGCTTTTTCCCATTCAATATGATATTGGCTGTCGGTTTCTCATAAATAGTTCTTATTATTTTGAGATATATTTCGTCAACCTAGGCAATACCATTCAGGACATAGCATGGGCAAAGTCTTCTTGACAAAAACGCCAAAAGCAATTGCAACAAAAGCCAAAATTGACAAATGGTATCTAATTAAACTAAAGAGCTTCTGCACAGCAAAAGAAACTACCATCAGAGTGAACAGGCAACCTACAGAATGGGAGAAAATTTTTGCAATCTACTCACCTGACAAATGTCTAATATCCAGAATTTACAAGTAACTTAAACATATTTACAAACAAAAACCATCAAAAAGTGGTCAAAGGATATGAACAGACACTTTTCAAAAGAAGACTTTTATGTTGCCAACAAACATATGAAAAAAGCTCAACATCACTGATCATCAGAGAAATGCAAACCAAAAGCTCAATCAGATATCATCCCATGCCAGTCAGAATGGCAATTACTAAAATGTCAGGAAACAATAGATGCTGGCGAGGCTGTATAGAAATAGGAACGCTTTTACCCTGTTGGTGGGAATGTAAATTAATTCAACCATTGTGAATGACAGTATGGTGATTCCTCAAGGATTTAGAACCAGCAATACCATTTGACCCAGCATTCCCATTTCTGAATATATACCCAAAGGAATAGAAATCATTCTACTGTAAAGACACATGCACACATGTTTATTGCAGCACTATTTACAATAGCAAAGACATGGAACCAATCCAAATGCCCATCAATGATAGGCTGGATAAAGAAACTGGTTCATATACACCATGGAATACTATGCAACCATAAAAATGAATGAGATTATGTCCTTTGCAGGGACATGAATGAAGCTGGAAGCCGTATTTTCAGCAAACTAACAGAGGAACAGAAAACCAAACACTGCATGTTCTCACTCATAAGTGGGAGTTGAACACTGAGAACACATGGACACACAGAGGGGAACAACAAACACCAGGGCCTGTTGAGGGGTTTGAGGGGTGAGGGGAGGGAAATTAGAGGATGAGTCAATAGATATAGCAAATCACCATATCACATATATACCTATCTAACAAACCTGCACATTCTGCACATGTATCCCATATTTTTTATAAGAAATAAGGAAAAAAAGAAAACAAACAAAAGAAAAAAGAGAAAGACTGTAATAACCTAAATAACATAGTATTTCAATTAAAAAAATAAAGAGGAAATACTCATGACAATTACAGTCCTCGTTTCTGCAACTGATCACGTGGTCATAGCTGATATTGATTACTACCTTCTTCCACTACCCATACTGTATTCCCTTTGCTTTCAGCAAACACCTCAAGAGATCATGGTTGTTTTCCTGGTGGAGTGACCCAAACCTTCATTTTTGAAGAGTCTGGGCCATTTATAGTCCTGCCTGGATTGGGCTGTTGTGGTTTTCCATTAACCTTAATCACAGGGCATGATAATACTAAGAGATCTAATACTAAGAGAATACTAAGGGATCTTCTGTATTCCATGCATACTCTTCCCTACCTCCATTGTGATATAGTAGACTGATTTCATCTTGATAGTCTGGGTGAGTCTGCACAGCCAACACTGTAACTTCCTTCTTAGCTTGTTGAGTTAGAGGTAGGAGGAGCCCCAAGTGTCCAGGTGGCAATCTTAATTTCCAGTTTAATGGAATTGTTGTTGTGTCTCTTGGTGGCAGCTTTCCTCCCTCGGAACTAAGACCTCTAGGCCAGCAGAATGTAGTGTTGCAGAAACAGGAAGCAAAAATATTGCTAGTGGATTACTAGGGGTGATGTTGAGTGGTGCCACTTCCACTTCCACCCCTTGATTCCTGGACCCATGAACCCTGACTATGGGAGAAACAGTACCATATATTGGATGGTAATTCAGAACATACACAGCCTTCTGGAGAACTTTCCCCAGCCCTGCAAAGTATTGTCATCTAGTTGGTATTGTAATTGTGACTTCAAAAGACGATTCCACCGTTCTATCAATCCAGCTGCTTCAGGATGATTTGGTATATGGTAAGACCAGTGAATTCTATGAGCATGTGCCCACTCCCACACTTCTTTAGCTGTAATGTGAGTGCCTTGGTCAGAGGCAATGCTGGATGGAATACCACGACAGAGGAAAAGGCATTTCATGAGTTCACGGATGGTAGTCTTAGCAGAAGCATTGCATGAAGGAAAGGATAATCCATATCCAGAGTAAATGTCTATTCCAGTCAGGACAAACTGCTGCCCTTTCCATGATGGAAAAGGTCCAATACAATCAGCCTGCCACCCGGTAGCTGGCTGATCACCAAAGAAATTGTGGCATATCAATGGCCAACTGTTGGTCTCTGCTGCTGGCAAATTGTCCACTCAGCAGTGGCAGTAGCAAGGTCTGCCTTGGTGAGTGGATGTTCATGTTGTCAGCAACATATCTCAGGCCTATGTGAAACCTCCATCCCTGCTAACATGGCCACTTTGTTCATGGGCCCATTTGTTCATAGGCGAAGACAGGGCTAGCTGGGGAAACAGGCTGAGTGGTGTCTACAGAATGGGTCATCCTATCCACATGATTATTAGAATTCTTCTCTGCTGATGTAACCCATTGGTGAGCACTCACATGGGATGCAAATATCTTCAGTTTTTGACCACTCAGAAAGGTCTTTCCACATACCTCTTCCCCAAATTTCTTTGTTACCAATTTTCAAATCATGCTTCTTTCAACTCCTTGACCATCCAGCCAATCAATTGCATACAGCCCATAAATCAGCATATAATCACACATGTGGCCATTTCTTCTTCCATGCAAAGTGCATAACCAGATGTACTGCTCAAAGCTCTGCCCACTGGGAAGATTTCTCTTTACCTCTGTCTTCCAGGGATGTCTTAGAAAGGGGCTGTAGTGCTGCAGCTGTCCACTTTTGGGTGATGCCTGCATATTGTGCAGAACAATCTGTGAACCAGGCCTTAGTCTTTTCTTCTTCTGTCAGCTGATCATAGGGAACTCCTCATGAGGCCATCGCTGCAGGCTGGGGGAGAGAAGGCAGGGTGGCAGGAGTGGAGACCATGGGCATTTGAGCTACTTCCTCATGTAACTTACTTGTGCCTTCAGGACCTGCTTGAGCCTGATCACATATATACCACTTAAATTTGATGATGGAATGCTGCTGTGCATGACCCACTTTATGGCTAGATGGGTCAGAAAGCACCTGGTTCATGATAGGCAGTTCAGGTCGCATGGTTATTTGGTGGCCTACAGTCAAAAGTTCAGTTTCCACTGATGCCCAGTAACAGGCCAAGAGTTGTCTCAAAGGAGTGTAGTTATCTGCAGAAGACGGTAGGGCCTTCCTCCAAAATCCTAAAGGACTCCACTGTGATTCACCTGTGAGGGCCTGCCAATGGCTCCAAACAGCATATTTATCTGACACTGACACCTCAAGCACCATTGGCTATGCTGGGTCATATGGCCCACGTGGCAGAGCAGCTTGCACAGCAGCCTGGACCTGTTGCAGAGTGTTCTCCTGTTCTGGACCCCATTCAAATCTGACAGCTTTTTGGGTCACTTGATAAATGGGCCAGAGTAACACACCCAGATGAAGAATGTGTTGCCTGCAAAATCCAAATAGGCTGGTCTCAAACTCCTGGACTCAAGCAATCCACCTGCCTCCACTTCCCAAAGTGCTAAGATTACAGTTGTGAGCCACTGCAACTTACCTGTTCATTTAGACTTTATCATTGGATGTTTTTGTGGCTTGGAAGCTATCAGAATTCAGAGGGTTCATATTTTTTGTTCTACATTCAACCAAGAACAACTTGAAGGTTTTCTGTCTAATTGCTGCTAAGGGGATTTGGCCTTCAGGATATACAAGGCCTTCCAGACTGTCAGAAATGAATGCAATTTTATTTTTAGGCTTTCTTGTACTCTAGCCCCTGGGTCAGAGTAGCTTATTGTCAAAATTAGTGCTTTTGTTAGAGGTGTGTTTAATTTTTTGTATCCATGAAATTTAAATTCTGTTTGTAAATCTCTGTGTGGCTTAAGAAATGCTTTCAAGCTTTCCCCACATCCTGCTCTGATTCTTCCTGAGTGAGTGCAGTGTAGCACCTGGGCAGTCTTATCATTCTCCAAGATTGGCCAGAAGGGTGCTTCTTGGCTGTTTCTTTTCCTGGACCTATTACACCTCAGCTCTGGTATTGCATTTGTATACTGAAGCTCCAGCTCTCTCCTAATTGTTCTCTACCAAGATTTTAGTTGTTTCAACAATATCCTTAGATATGAAGTTATTTATCCCTTTTTTCCTATAAAGTCACTCATCTCAGTCAGAGCTGCAGACCTCCTTTTATTTTTAAGTAAAAATAATTTAAATCATATCCTTTATAGCAACATGGATGGAGCTGGAGGCAATAATCCTAAACAAATTAATGCAGGAACAGAAAGTCAAAAACCTCATATTCTCACTTATAAATGGGAGTTAAACACTGAGCATACATGGACATAAACATGCTAACAACAGACACTATGGACTACTAGATGGTAGAGGGGTGGTGGGTTAAAAAACTACCTATTGGGTACTATGCTCATTACTTTGGTGATGGGATCCATACTCCTAACCTTAGCATCACAGTATTTCCATGTAAAAAATTTGCACATGTCCCCCAGTATATAAAATAAAAGTTGAAAAAACATAAAATTTATACAAAAGATTTTATAAAAGAACAGTAATAAGTAACAAGATAGACAACTTCCTTATTTGAAGATTCTATCATCCTGATTTTTTTTTAAGTGTTTTGGGGGAATTGGTGGCAAGATGGTTGAATAGGAACAGCTCCAGTCTGCAGCTTTCAGCGAGATCAATGCAGAAAGCAGGTGATTTCTGCATTTCCAACTGAGGTGCCCTGTTCATCTCATTTGGGACAGTGGGTGCAGCCCACGGAGGGTGAGCCGAAGCAGGGTGCGGAGTCGCCTCACCCGGGAAGTGCAAGGGGTTGGGGAACTCTCTACCATACCCAAGGGAAGCCGTGAGGGACCGTGCCATGAAAAACAATGCACTCTGGCCCAGATACTGAGCTTTTCTCATGGTCTTCACAACCTGCAGACCAGGAGATTCCCTCTGGTGCCTACACCACCAGGGCCTTGGGTTTCAAGCACAAAACTGGGCAGCCATTTGGGCAGACACCAAGCTAGCTGCAGGAGGTTTTTTTTTTTTTTCCCATACCCCAGTGGCACTGCCCTGGAAAGGGGACTGAAGCCAGGGAGCCAAGTGGTCTGGCTCGGCAGGTCCCATGCCCACGGAGCCCAGCAAGCTAAGATCCACTGGCTTGAAACTCTTGCTGCCAGCACAGCAGTCTGAGGTTGACCTGGGACACTCGAGCTTGGTGGGAGGAGGGGCCTCCATCATAACTGAGGCGTGAGTAGGCCCTTTTACCCTCACAATGTAAACAAAGCGGCTGGGAATTTTGAACTGAGCAGAACCCATCACAGCTCAGCAAGGCCACTGTGGCCAGACTGCCTCTCTAGATTCCTCCTCTCTGGGAAGGACATTTCTGAAAAAAAGGCAGCAGCCCCAGTCAGGGGATTATATATAAAGTCGCCATCTCCCTGGAGCAGAGCACCTGGGGGATGGGGCGGCTGTGGGCGCAGCTTCAGCAGACTTAAACATCCTGCTTGATGGCTCTGAAGACAGCAGTGGATCTCCCAGCACAGTGTTCATTAGAGCTCTGCTAAGGGTCAGACTGCCTCCTCACGTGGGGCCCTTATGCCCGTGTATCCTGACTGGGAAACACCTCCCAGTAGGGGCTGACAGATATCTCATACAGGAGAGCTCCAGCAGGCATCTGGAAGGTGCCCCTCTGGGACGAAGCTTCAGGTAAAGGCAGCAATCTTTGCTGTTCTGCAGCCTCTGCTGGTGATACCCAGGCAAACAGGGTCTGGAGTCGACCTCCATCAAACTCCAGCAGACCTGCAGCACAGGGGCCTGACCGTTAGAAGGAAAACTAACAAACAGAAAGGGATAGCATCAACATCAACAAAAATGACATCCAAAGACCACAACCGAAGGTCACCAACATCAAAGACCAAAGGTAGATAAATCCAGGATGATGGGGAAAAACCAGTGCAAAAAGGCTGAAAAATCCAAAAACCAGAACACCTCGTCTCCTCCAAAAGATGACAACACCTCGCCAGCAAGGGAATAAAACTGGATGGAGAATGAGTTTGATGAATTGACAGAAGTAGGCTTCAGAAGGTGGGTAATAACAAACTCCTCTGAGCTAAAGGAGCATGTTCTAACCCAGTGCAAGGAAGGAAGCTAAGAACCTTGAAAAAAAGTTTAGAAGAACAGCTACCTAGAATAACCAGTTTAAAGAAGAACATAAATGACCTGATGGAGCTGAAAAACACAGCACGAGAACTTTGTGAAGCATACACAAGTATCAAGAGCTGAATCGATCAAGCAGAAAAAAGGATATCAGAGACTGAAGATCAACTTAATGAAATAAAAGGAGAAGACAAGATTAGAAAAAAAAGAACGAAAAAGAATGAACAAAGTTTCAAAGAAATATGGGACTATGTGAAAAGACCAAATCTATGTTTGATTGGTGTACCTGAAAGTGACAGGGATAATGGAATCAAGTTGGAAAACACTCTTCAGGATATTATGCAGGAGAACTTCCTCAATCTAGCAAGACAGGCCAACATTCAAATTCAGGAAATACAGAGAACACCACAAAGATTATCCTCGAGAAGAGCAACCCCAAGACACATAATTGTCAGATTCACGAATGTTGAAATGAAGGAAAAAATGTTAAGGGCAGCCAGAGAAAAAGATAGGGTTACCCAAAAAGGGAAGCCCCTCAGACTAACAGAGGATCTCTCAGCAGAAACCCTACAAGCCAGAAGAGTGGGGGCCAGTATTCAACATTCTTAAAGAAAAGAATTTTCAACCCAGAATTTCATATCCAGCCAAACTAAGTTTTATAAGTGAAGGAGAAACAAAATCCATTACAGACAAGCAAATGCTGAGAGATTTTGTCATCACCAGGCCTGCCTTACAGGAGCTCCTAAAGGAAGCACTAAACATGGAAAAGAACAAACAATACCAGCCACTGCAAAAACATACCATATTGTAAAGACCATCGACACTATGAAGAAACTGCATCAACTAATGGGCAAAATAACCAGCTAGCATCATGATGACAGGATCAAATTCACACATAGCAATATTAACCTTAGATGTAAGTGGGCTAAACGCCCCCAAGTAAAAGACAGACTGGCAAACTGGATAAGAGTCAACACCCATTGGTGTGCTGTATTTAGAAGACCCATCTCGCGTGCAAAGACACACATAAGCTCAAAATGAAGGGATGGAGAAATATTTACCAAGCTGATGGAAAGAAAAAAAAAGCAGGGGTTGCAGTCCTAGTCTCTGATAAAACAGACTTTAAAGCAACAAAAATCAAAAGAGACAAAGAAGGGCATTATATAATGGTAAAGGGATCAATGCAACAAGAAGAGCTAACTATCCTAAATATATATGCACCCAATACAGGAGCACCCAGATTCATAAAGCAAGTTCTTAGAGACCTACAAAGAGACTTAGACTCCCACACAATAATAGTGGGAGACTTTAACACCCCACTGTCACTATTAGACAGATCAATGAGACAGAAAGCTAACAAGGATATTCAGGACTTGAACTCAGCTCTGGACCAAGCAGACCTAGTAGACATCTACAGAGCTCTCCACTGCAAGTCAACAAAATATACATTCTTCTCAGCACCTCAATGCAATTATTCTAAAATTGACCACATAATTGAAAGTAAGACACTCCTCAGCAAATGCAAAAGAATGGAAATCATAACAAACTGTCTCTCAGACCACAGTGCAATCAAATTAGAACTCAGGATTAAGAGTTCTAATCAAAACCACACAACTACATGGAAACTGAACAACCTGCTCCTGAATGACTGCTGGGTAAATAACGAAATTAAGGCAGAAATAAAGACACAATGTACCAGACTCTCTGGGACACATTTAAAGCAGTGTTTAGAGGGAAATTTATAGCACTAAATGCCCATAAGAGAAAGCAGGAAATATCTAAAATCAACACCTTAACATCAAAGAACTAGAGAAGCAAGAGCAAACAAACTCAAAAGCTAGAAGAAGACAAGAAATAACTAAGATCAGAGCAGAACCGAAAGAGACAGAGACACAAAAAACCCTTTAAAAAATCAATGAAAAGATCAACAAAATATATAGACCGCTAGCCAGATTAATAAAGAAGAAAAGAGAGAAGAATCAAATAGATGCAATAAAAAATGGTAAAGGGGATATCACCACTGATCCCACAGAAATACGAACTACCCTCAGAGAATACTGTAAACACCTCTACGCGAGTCATCGCATCAATGTTCATCATCAAATGTCCCTTATGTCAGAGGGACAAAAACTCCACCCTTGAATTATGCCAATGCTGCCTTTCTTTTTTTTTTTTCCCTTGGCCAGCCCTATCTAAACTTCAAGGACTAAGAGTGAAAGAATGGTGGTAGCCCAAAGGAAAATGAAAATAAGTTGCTAGAAGCATTTATATTTTTCTAGTTTGTGTCATCTGATTTCTTTCAGCACTGTTTTGTAATTATCATTGTGATCATCTTTCACCATTTTGGTTAGCTGTATTTTGGGGTATTTTATTCTTTTTGAGGCTATTGTGAATAGAATCATGTTCTTGATTGGGCTCTCAGCTTTAATGTTGTTGTTGTAAAGAAATACAACTGATTTTTTACATTTATTTTTTATCCTGAAATTTTACTGAAGTTGTTCATCAGATCTAGGAGTTTTGGGCAGAGACTATGGGGTTTTACTAGGTACTGAATCGTATCAACTGCACAGATCTCACTTTTTCTTCTCCTATCTGGATGCCTTTTTTTTCTTTCTCTTGCTTGATTGCTCACCAAGTACTATGTTGAATAGAACTGATGAGAGTGGACGTCTTTGTCCCAGTTTTCAAAGGGAATACATTCAGCTTTGGCCCATTCAGTATGATGTTGATTGTGGGTTTCTCATAGGTGGTGCTTATTATTTTTGGCATGTTCCTTCAGTGTCTAGTTTATTGAGGGTATTTTAAGATAAAGGAATGTTGAATTTAATCAAAATCATTTTCTGCATTTATTGAGATGATCATGTGCTTTTTGTTTTTGGTTCTGTTAATGATGAATCACATTTATTGATTTGCATTTGTTGAACCAACCTTACATCCCAAGGATAAATCCTACTTGATCATGGTGGATTAGTGTTTTGGCGTGCTGTTGGATTTGGTTTGCTAGTATTTTGTTTAGGATTTTGCATCTATGTTCAAGGATATCGTCCTGAAGTTTTCTTTTTGTTGTTGTTTCTCTGCCAGGTTTTGGCATCAAGATAATGTTGGCCTCATAGAATAAGTTAAGGAGGAGTCTCTCTTCCTCAATTTTATGGGATAGTTGCAGTAGAATTGGTACCAGCTCTTCTTCATATATGTGGTGGAATTTGTTAATCCATCTGGTCCTGGGCTTTTCCTGGTTGGTACGCTGTTTATTACTGATTCAGTTTTGGAACTCATTATTGATATTTTCAGGGATTCAATTTCTTCCTGGTTCAATTTTGAGGGGTTGCATGTTTCCTGAAATTTATTCATTTATTCTAGGTTTTCTAGTTATTTTGCATAGAAGTGTACATGATAGTCTTGACAATTTTTTAATTTCTTTATGGTCCTTGACAATGTCTCCTTTGTAATTTCTGATTGTGTTTCTGTGGCTTATCTTTTTTTAAATTAGTCTAGCTAGCAGTCTATCAGTCTTATTCTTGCATAGAAACAACTCCTGGATTCTTTCATCTTTCACATGATAGTTTTACGTTTTGCATCTAGTTTTGTTACTTACATTGAATTCATTTTTGTATTTGATGAGGGATAAAAATTGAAGTTTTTTTTTTGCATATGAATACCCAATTATTCCAGCAACATTAGTTAAAAAGATGTTTTTCTACTTATTTGTTCTTGAACTTTTGAGAAACCCAATTGATAATATATGAGTGGTTGTTTTTGTTAACTTTGTCAAAGATTAGTTGGTAGCAAGTCATGGTGGCTCATACATGTAATTATAGCACTTTGGGAGGCCAAGGTGGGATGATTGCATAAGCCCAGGTGTTCAAAACCAAGCTGGGCAACATAGCAAGATCTTATGTCTACAATAAATAAATAAATACATACATACATAAATAAAATACAACAAAAAGTTAGCTAGGCACAATGGCATGTGCCTGTAGTCCTATCTACTTGGGAGACTGAGGTAAGAGGATCACTTAAGTCCAGGAATTCAAGGCTGCAGTGAGCTATGATCATTCCACTGCACTCCAGCTTGGGTGAGAGAATAAGGCCTCGTCCCTTAAAAAAGAAAAGATCAGTTGGCTGTAGTTATGTGGCTTTATTTCTAGGTTATCTATAAAATTCAAATATGACATGTTTTCACTTATAAATGGGAGCTAAATAATGTGTACACATGGAAATAGAGTGTGGAGTAATATACATTAGACAGAATGGTGGGAGGGTGGGAAAGAGGTAACAAATGAGAAATTACCTAATGGGTACAATGTGTACTATATGAGTGATAGCTACATTAAAAAACCAGACCTCACCACTATTCAATATATTCATGTAACAAAACTGCACACGTACCTTCTAAATCTATACAAATGCACATACATACTTATATACATGTACATATGTTATAGGAGGCAGAAAGAAATTATTTAGGTAGACAGGGTAAAGCAAGTCCCTGGCAAAAAAAAAAAAAAAAAAAATTCCTTTTAACAAAAGCAGCTCAAAAATAACTCTTTCTAACCTCATGCAGTTCAAAGAAATCACTTGTCTTCTAACAACATGCAGCCTGAAAGAGCAGACTGTAAAAGAAATTTCTTAAATGAAAAAGAATTTTCTTAAAGAGTGCTCAGAATTTTCTTAAAGAGTGTTCACCATCCTGGACAACATGGTGAAACCCTGTCTCTACTAAAGATACAAAAATTAGCTGGGCGTGGTGGCATGCGCCGGTAGTCCCAGCTACTCTGGAAGCTGAGGCAGGAGAATCACTTGAACCTGGGAGGTGGAGGTTGCAGTGAGCCGAGGTCGTACCACTGCACTCCAGTCTGGGCAACAGAGCAAGACGCCATCTCAAAAAAAAAAAAAAAAAAAAGAACGCTCAGATTAATTGAAAGTGGATATCCAATCTATGGGTATATTTAAAAGGCCTTTATGTTTTTCTCTTTATAAATCTTGTTTTTCTGGAAGAGTTTTTTTTTTTTCTGTCAACTAAATTACTTTTTTCTTTTCACTCTATCTTGCTACTCTTGGTGCATGCATAAAAGACTCTAGAATGACTTCTAGTGGCCTGGGACTCCTTAGGAAAACAGAAAAGGTGCCACAAATTCCATTTTGGGAAAAAATATCTGTTTTCTTCATGTAGCCCCTGAAATTAATGGTAAATAAGTACCTCTCAAAATATGTCTTTCTCTTCCGGCTATGCTTGTTTATTAGGCCCTGGAAATTGTATTCCTAACCCTGTTCTTAAAGGGCTTCACCCAGAGGCCAATAATCCAATTGGGAAACTAGCAAATATAAATCTCATAACTACTGTATTTTTTTCTGTTTGTGTGGTTATATATGTGTAATGTGTGTAATGTTTATTTAAAAAGAGTTCTAGTTAATTGGCCTAAGATAATAAGCACTTAAATAAAATATTTTTAAGGGAAAAGTAAAAACTGTGGTACCTTTCAGCTTATGCGACTTTAATCTTTAAAATAAAAAGAGTCTTAGGAATAACTGGTAAAGTAAAAATGTCTTCAAGGTGTAAACATGTGGTCTAAATTATGCAGGTCAAATACTAGGTTTGCTAAATGTTTTAAGGTTGTAAATGGCTTCTTTAGCCTTTAAAAACTGTCAACTTGCCTGCTTCACAATTGGTAAAAATTATAAGAAGGCATGGAAATGTACATTTTAATTAGGAATAAAGAATTGTCTTAAAATGAAATAAAATAAAGTGAAAGGTTTAAGCAAATTGTAAAAAGATTGTAAAAATTAATCTTGCAAAGGAAACTGTGTAAACATATTGACTAAATTCAAAATAATATAATATTTTTTTTCTGTAAATTAAACACTAGAATGGACTAAACTAATAGAACACAAAAAAGTTTTTAACTTTCGCTTGGAACATTGCTGATCTTTGTTTTATTTTTCAGAGTCAAGAAAACTTGTCTTAAGCTAGCTACAGCCTTTAACAGCTAAGTAAAGTATACTCCTGGAAATAAGATTTGAAGTATGTTTGTTTCTCTCTGCCTAGTTCTTCTAGAATTTGGAAACTAGTCATAAGTATTCTTAAATTACAATATAGTTGCTTGCGTCAGTGCAACAAAAATCTATTTTCTTTTGCAACAAGAAACAATTGGAAAACCTGGTTGTTTTACCAAGGCTTTAGCTGGAAGGGTATGTTCCCCTTTAAGGAATCAAGCTTGATTTGCAAAGCCAGTAAAAGCCCCTTGGGACACTGGCCTCATAACTTGTCTACACAGTCTCCATGGGGGGTTCCTGACCTGTGGTGAGTAAAGAATGTCACTTTCTAACAGGCCTAGAAACCCCATGCTCCTGGAACCTCAAAAAGAAAGAAGTTTACCCAACTCACAGGTATTTAAAGGTACAAACCCACGGCTGGGTTGGGATTTAGAAAGTCCTATCTGAGATTCCTTGTGGAACAAAGTTCCATCAAAGCCAATCTAAAAGGCCTATGTAAAAATAGTTATTCTTGCTGCACTTTATGCAAATAATTAGGCCAAGTATAACACTAATGTTTATTTTGCAAACAGCTCAGTCATATCATAAGTTTAACAAAAATGAGGACTTGAGAGAGAGAAATTATGTTTTAAAACTTATACACCTGTTGACTTCTCATCTCATTAATTGTTTTTAAGTTCTTGCCTACATTTTAAACTAACCCTCCTTATTCCTGTCAACCCACCAGCTATCTCTGGCTGCAGCTCAGAGAAAACAAAAAAGGGTGGGTAATGTAAAAGTCTGAAACAATGTTCTAGTTCTGGGCAATTATCCTACAGATCCTGCCAGGTAAACGATAATCCCAAGGTTTCCTTTTTTTTTTTTTTTTTTGGAAAGTAAAACCAAGAAAGCTAAACATAGCCAAGTCCCATACACCCACTTACAACAGAACAACCCATCTAAATGTCTCACAGGCATCTACCAAACTCTGTTGTCATGATTATGGCCTATAGTGCCCCCCTCCCACAGTAATGGTAGTCTTAATACTCATATTTGGATCCTATATTCTAAACCTTCTTGTAAAGTTTATCTCTTCTCACCTAGAAACCATCAAGCTTCAGATGGTACTCTAAATGGAGCCAAAAATGAAACCACCCTTTTACCAGGGACCTTTAAATTAACCCGAGGAAGAGCCCTCACTGCTATTCCCCACACAATACCTCTCTCCAGCAGAAAATAGCCAGGGTAAGTCATCACCCAATTCTCCCTAACAGCAGTTAGGGACTCCATTCCAGAATGGAGAAATATATTATAAGAGGAAGAAAGAAATTATTTAGGTAGACAGGGTAAAGCAAGTCCCTGGCAAAAAAAAAAAAAAAAAAAAAAAAAAACTTTACTTTTAACAAAAAGCAACTCAAAAAAGCTCCCTTTCTAATCTCATGCAGTTCAAAGAAATCACCTCTCCTCTAACAACAAGCAGCCTGATAGAGCAGACTGTAAAACACAGATAAGACAGCTTGGGTACAGAAGGAGAGGGAGAATTTTCTTGGGTAATCACCAAACTTCACACTCATACAATAGGCCCCGGTAAAAACAGTGGGCCTTAGTAAGCACATTCCTTTCCCTTTAAGCACACTAAGATAGGGAAGCTAAAAGCGGGTGTGGGGAGGATGCCTGCAGCTGCAAGACGGTGTCTGGGAACAGACACAGAAACTCTCCCTCCCAGATAAGCAAGACAAAGCAGCACAGACTAAGATTCTGCCTATGTGTTCAGCAAATGGAATAAGAACTGATAAAAAACAAACAAACAACAACAATAACAACAACAACAACAAACTCTGCTCTATACAGATAGCACACCTGGTTCCAACCAAACTGTTGGGCCCTGGAAAGATAAGACATCCTTTCCTCATGAGGCCCCTCCACACTAGTCCATTTATAAAACCCCTGACATATTTACTACCGCCTATAAACCGGCTCTGGACCCCTCTCTGTGACAGAGAGCTGTTCTTTCCTTTTGTCTATTAAACTCCTGCTCCAAACTCACTCTGTGTGTGCGCGTGTGTGTGTCTACTACCTTGATCTCCTTGGCTGTGAGACCAAGAACCTTGGTATTTACCCCAGACAACAAGGCTGCTTCACATATATGTGTACAAATACAGCCACTCATATATGTGTATGTGCATGTGTGTGTTTGTGTGTATGTGTGTGTGGTGTGTGTGTATTGCATTTCTCTATTCGTCTTTCTTGTTATCAATACCATGTGGTCTTATTGTTATAGCTTTATAATAACTTGATGACAGATGGTATAAGTCCTTTAAATTTATTATTTTCAAAGTCATTTTGGCTACTCTAGGTTGACTGCATTTTCATATGAATGTTATAATTAACATCAATTTCTTCAGAAAAATCTGCTGGAATTTTTGGGATTGCATTGCATATATAAATCTATGGGGGGAAATCAACATCTTAACAATCTAATCCATGGTTATGAAATATCTCTGCATTTATTTAGGTCTTTTAAAACCTCTCTCAGAAAGATTTTTTAGTTCAGTAGACACGTTCTGCACATATTTTGTCTGCTTTATCCCTAGGTGTTTCATATGTTATAATACTATTGGGAATTGTATTTTTAAAAAGTACAAAATAATTTACCACTATTCATTGCTAGTACATATTAATAGAATTATGATTTTTTGTATATTGAGGTTGTATTATTTAACCATGATGAACTCACTTATTACCTCCATTGGCTTTTTTGTTAACTCCAATGAATTTGTATGTACTCCACCATGTAATCAGTGAAAAAATAGTTACTTTTTTCTTTCAACTCTGAATGAGTTTTCTTTTTTTTTTGCCTTACAATAAGAATATAAAACTCTTTCATTATGAATAAGTCTTTTTTTTGGTTAACATTTACAATTACAGTTTCTACCCAACACTAAATACTGGTAACCATCGACTTGTTCTTTATTGCTATAATTTTATCACTTTGAAAATGCTAAATAGTGTCTGTGCTCATAATATTTAGAGAGTTCATTGTATAGTCTTGATAAAAGTCTGTTGTCATACATGTGATTTAAATGTATTTTCTCCAAGTATTTTTTTATTCTTTCAAAGAAGTGTTTTGCAGAAAAAATATCATAACTTTTATTAATTTCAATTTATTGATTATTATTTATAGATCATGAGTTTGGTTTAATGTCTTAGAAGTCTTCACTTAAATTTTTTTTCATGTTTCCTTCTAAAATATTTGGGTATATACATTTTACTTTGAATTCCATGATCCATTTTAGGTTAATTTTTAAAAGTGCGAGGTTTAGGTTGAGGTTCATTTCTTTCATACAATTTGTTGAAAAGACTATATTTCCATCGATTTTTTTATGCATTTTTGTCAGAAATTGTCCATTCATACCTGTGAAGGTGTATTTCTGAACTCCCTCTTATGTTCCATTGATCTGTGTGTCTATCCCTCATCCATGGTCAGGCTGTCTTGTTTTCTGTAACTAAATAATAAGTCTTAAAATCTTACAGAGTGATTTTTACACTTTACTCTTTTTTGCAAGATTATTTTTTAGCTGTTTTATGGCCTTTGCCTTTCCATATAAATTGTATAATCAGCTTGTTTACATTTACAAAATATCTTGCTAAGGCTTTTATGGGCATGGTGTTAAAGTCATTGGTACATTTGAAGATAATTAAGACATTTACCATGTTCAGACCTTTTTGTTTTAGACAGAGTCATGCTCTGTTGCCCAGGCTGGAGTGCAGTGGCACAATCTTGGCTCACTGCAACCTCCACCTCCCATGTTCAAGCAATTCTCCTACCTCAGCCTCCCAAAGACTACAGGTGTGAGCCACCAAGCTCAGCAAAGTTTTATATTTTCAGTAGAAACAGGGTTTCAAAGTGTTGACCAGGCTGGTCTCAAACTCAGACTCCTAACCTCAAGTGATCCACACGTCTCAGCCTCCCAAAGTGCTGGGATTACAGGCATGAGCCACTGCGCCCAGCCTATGTTCAGACTTCTAATCCATGAACATGATATGACTTTCTATTTATTTAAGTCTTTGATTTTTTTTATCAGAATTTTGTAGTTTTTAGCATACAAGTCTTATGCCTGTTTTTTAAAAGTATATAACTATTTAATTTCCTTTGGTGTGATTATAAATGGTACTATGTTTTTAATTTTGGTTTCCAAATCTTCATTGATAGTAGATAGAAATATGGTTGATTTTTGAATGTTAGCCTTGTATTAGGCAGCCTTAATAAACTTATTTATCCGTACTAAAAATTACTTTGAATTTTATACATGAGTAATCATGTTACCTGCAGTTAGAGACAAATATGTATTTCTTCACTCCAGTGTTTTTTCCTTACATTTTACAAAGGCTAGAAATTCTAAACCTATACATTATAGGAGTTGGAAGATGGGCAACTGTGTCTTGTTCACTATCGTAGGGAAAAAGATTTAGTCTTTCGCCATTAAGTATAAAATTATCTGTAATATTTTGGAGATGCTCTTATTAGGTGGAGGACTTCTGTTCTAGTCCAGGTTTGCTGAGTTTTTTTTTCTTTTAAATTTCAAATAGGTGTTCAGTTTTCTCAAATGCTATTTTCTGCATCAATCCATGTGACCATGCAATATTTTTTTATTTCTCATACTGCAAAAATGGTGGATTACATTAATTTATATCAATATGACACTAGATTTTTATTCCTGGGTTAAACCCCATTTTGGCATGGTGTATTATGTGTCTATATTTATGTATTGCTGAATTCAATTTGCTAATATGTTGTTGAGGATTTTTGTGTTTATATTTATACAAATATTGGTGAGTTTAATTTTAATCTTTTAGTATTGTCTTTATAACAGAGTAATGCAGGCCTCAAATAATGAGTTTAGAGTGTTCTCATTCTATTATCTTGAAGAGAGATTGTATACAATTGGCAGTGTTTCATTTTTAAAGTTTTAGAATTCACTTGAGATATAATCTGTTCTTTTAGCTATCTTTTACAGAACGGCATAAACTGTAAATTCAATTATTCTTTATTTTATAGGGGACTATTTAAAATTGTATCGTTCATCTGCAGAGTTTTGGCAATTTGTGGTATATAAGAATTGGTCTATTTCTTCTAAGTTGTCAAATTCATAGGCATAAAATTGTATATTTGTTCTGTATTAATCTCATTAAAAGCATATATAGTAATAACATCCTTCAATTATGATTTTGGTAATTTGTGCATTTTTTTCCTTTTGTACTTGTATAAATGTATGGTGTACACATGCAACTTTGTTACATGCATATTTTGTGTGGTGGTCAATCAGGGCTTTAGAGTATCCATCACTTTGATAATGTGCATTGTTCCCATATATAATTTATTATTATCCACCCTCTCTTACTCTCTCACCCTTCTGAGATTCCATTGTCTGTTATTCCACTCTCTAGGTTGATGTTCATACATTATTAAGCTCCCACTTTTGAATGAAAATATGTAATATTTCTTTCTGTGACTAACTTGTTTCTCCTAAGATAATGGCCTCCAGTTCCACCTATGTTGCTGCAAAAGACACAATTTTATTACTTTTTATAACTGAATAATATTCCAATGTATGCATATACCAGATTTTTTAAAATATTAACATCAACTTTATTTTATTTTATCTCATTGTAGATTTAAGCTGCATGTATCTGATTGTGCTGGTTAATATTAGGTGTCAACTTGATTGGATTCAAGGATGCAAAGTATTGTTCCTGGGTGTGTCTGTGAGGGTGTTGCCAAAGGAGATTAACATTTGAGTCAGTAGACTAGGAGAGGCAGACCCACCCTCAATCTGGGTGAGCCCATCTAATTAGCTGCCAGTGAGGCTAGGAAAAAAGCAGGCAGGGAAACGTGGAAAGACTAGACTATCTGTGTCTTCTGGCCTCCATCTTTCTATTTTTTATTTTATTTTATTTTATTTTATTATTGTTATACTTTAAGTTTTAGGGTACATGTGCACAATGTGCAGGTTTGTTACATATGTATCCATGTGCCATGTTGGTGTGCTGCACCCATTAACTCGTCATTTAGCATTAGGTATATCTCCTAATGCTGTCCCTCCCCCCTTCCCCCACTCCACAACAGTCCCCGGAGTGTGATTTTCCCCTTCCTGTGTCCATGTGTTCTCATTGTTCAATTCCCACCTATGAGTGAGAACATATGGTGTTTGGTTTTCTGTCCTTGCGATAGTTTGCTGAGAATGATGGTTTCCAGTTTCATCCATGTCCCTACAAAAGACATGAACTCATCATTTTTCATGGCTGCATAGTATTCCATGGTGTATATGTGCCACATTTTCTTAATCCAGTCTATCATTGTTGGACATTTGGGTTGGTTCCAAGTCTTTGCTACTGTGAATAGTGCCGCAATAAACATATGTGTGCATGTGTCTTTATAGCAGCATGATTTATAATCCTTTGGGTATATACCCAGTAATGGGATGGCTGGGTCAAATGGTATTTCTAGTTCTAGATCCCTGAGGAATCACCACACTGACTTCCACAATGGTTGAATTAGTTTACAGTCCCACCAACAGTGTAAAAGTGTTCCAATTTCTCCACATCCTCTCCAGCACCTGTTGTTTCCTGACTTTTTAATGATCGCCATTCTCACTGGTGTGAGATGGTATCTCATAGTGGTTTTGATTTGCATTTCTCTGATGGCCAGTGATGATGAGCATTTTTTCATGTGTTTTTTGGCTGCATAAATGTCTTCTTTTGAGAAGTGTCTGTTCATGTCCTTTGCCCACTTTTTGATGAGATTGTTTGTTTCTTTCTTGTAAATTTGTTTCAGTTCATTGTAGATTCTGGATATTAGTCTGGCCTCCATCTTTTTCTCATGCTGGATGCTTCCTGCCTCTAAACATTGGACTCCACGTTCTTCAGCTTTTGGACTCTTGGACCTACACCAGGGGTTTGCCAGGGGTTCTCGGGCCTTCAGCCACAGACTGAAGGCTGCACTGTCAGTTTCCCTACTTTTGAGGTTTTGGGATCCGGGTTGGCTTCCTTGCTCCTCAGCTTGCAGATGGCCTGTTGTGAGAATTCACCTTGTGATCGTGTGAGTCAATACTCCTTAATAAACTCCCTTTCATATATACATCTACTCTATTAGTCCTGTCCCTCTAGAGAACCCTAATACACTGATGATTAGCAATGTTGAGCATTTTTTCATGTGTTTTTTGGTTTATTGTATAGCTTCTTTTGAGAAATGTCTGTTCATGTTCTTTCTGACTTTTTAATTTGTTATTTGATGTTTTCTTCTCATTTGATCAGATTATCTTCCTTATAGATTCTGGATATTAGTCCTTTGTCAGATGAATAATTTGCAAATATTTTCCACCATTCTGTAAGCTGTCTGTTTATTGATTATTTCTTTTGCTGGGCAAAATCTCTTTAATTTAATTAAATTCCATTTGTTGATTTTTATTTTCATTGCATTTGCTTTTGAGGTCTCAGTCATAAACTGTTTGCCTAGGACAATGTCCACAAGAGATTTTTTCTAATTTTTCTTTTAGAATTTTTATATTTTCAGGTGTTACATTTAAGTCTTTAGGGTTCCAGTTTCATTCTTCTGCATATGACTAGCCAGGTTTTCCAGCACCTTTTGTTGAGTAAGGTATTCTTTCTCCATTGTTTATTTTTGTCAATTTTGTCAAATATCAGTTGGCTGTAACTATGTGGCTCTATTTCTGAGTTGTCTATTTTGTTCCATTGATCTATGTGTCTATTTGTGCACCAGTTTCATGCTGTTTTGGTTACTATAGCCTTGTAGTATAGTTTGAAATAAAATAATGTGACACCTTCTGGCTTGATTAGGATTGCTTTAAACATTTGGGCTTTTAATAAGTTCCATATGTTTTTTTTTTGCATTTTAGAAGGATTTTTTTCAAATTTTTGAAAATAATTACCTTGGTAATATGACAGGAGTTGCTTGAATCTATACATTGCTTTAGGAAGTATAGTTATTTTAACAGTATTGATTCTTCCTACCCATACCATGGGGTATTTTAACATTTTTTTGGGTCATCTAAAATTTATTTCATCAGTTGTTTATAGCTCTTGCAGAAGGCTTTCAGTTTTCTGTTAAATGTATTTCTAGTTATTATTCTGTGGTTATTATAAATGAAAACAAATTATTAATTTAGTTCTCAGCTTGAGAGTTGTTAGTGTATAGAAATGAAACTGACTTTTGCGCATTAATTTTGTATCATAAACCTTTACTAAAGTCATTTATCAGAACTACGAACTTTTGAAAGAATTTTACGTTCCTCTATGTATAAGATCATGTTATCAGAGAACAGAGATAATTTGACTTCCGCTTTTCCAATTTGGATGGCTCTTCTTTTTCATTTTGACTAATTGCTTTGGTTCAGTATGTTCTATTCTTTAGTTTCTTTTAATTTTTTTTATTTATTTTTTTCTTAAGTCTAGTAGTATTTGTTTTATAAATCTGGATATTCTGCAGTTAGGTGCATATGTTTTTAGAATAGTTAAATCTTCTTGTGATTTGAACCATCAGCATGACATAATATGTTTCTTTACCATTATATAATAATGAACGGTTCAATTATATATAATTTCTTTTTTTTTTTTGGTTTATTCTTACTTTATTTATTTATTTATTTTTTTTATTATACTTTAGGTTTTAGGGTACATGCGCACAATGTGCAGGCTTGTTACATATGTATTCATGTGCCATGTTGATTTCCTGCACCCATTAACTCGTCATTTAGCATTAGGTATATCTCCTAATGCTATCCCTCCCCCCTCCCCCAACCCCACAACAGTCCCCGGAGTGTGATGTTCCCCTTCCTGTGTCCATGAGTTCTCATTGTTCAATTCCCACCTATGAGTGAGAACATGCGGTGTTTGGATTTTTGTCCTTGCGATAGTTTACCGAGAATGATGTTTTCCAATTTCATCCATGTCCCTACAAAGGACATGAACTCATCATTTTTTATGGCTGCATAGTATTCTATGGTGTATCTGTGCCACATTTTCTTAATCCAGTCTATCGTTGTTGGACATTTGGGTTGGTTCCAACTCTTTGCTATTGTGAATAGTGCCACAATAAACATATGTGTGCATGTGTCTTTATAGCAGCATGATTTATAGTCTTTTGGGTATATACCAAGTAATGGGATGGCTGGGTCAAATGGTATTTCTAGTTCTAGATCCCTGAGGAATCGCCACACTGACTTCCACAATGGTTGAACTAGTTTACAGTCCCACCAACAGTGTAAAAGTGTTCCTATTTCTCCACATCCTCTCCAGCACCTGTTGTTTCCTGATTTTTTAATGATGGCCATTCTAACTGGTGTGAGATGGTATCTCATTGTGGTTTTGATTTGCATTTCTCTGATGTCCAGTGATGATGAGCATTTCTTCATGTGTTTTTTGGCTGCATAAATGCCTTCTTTTGAGAAGTGTCTGTTCATGTCCTTTGCCTACTTTTTGATGGGGTTGTTTGATTTTTTTCTTGTAAATTTGTTTGAGTTCATTGTAGATTCTGGATATTAGCCCTTTGTCAGATGAGTAGGTTGCAAAAATTTTCTCCCATTCTATAGGTTGCCTGTTCACTCTGATGGTAGTTTCTTTTGCTGTGCAGAAGCTCTTTAGTTTAATTGGATCCAATTTGTCAATTTTGCCTTTTGTTGCCATTGCTTTTGGTGTTTTAGACATGAAGTCCTTGCCCATGCCTATGTCCTGAATGGTATTGCCTGGGCTTTCTTGTAGGATTTTAAAGGTTTTAGGTCTAACATTTAAGTCTTTAATCCATCTTGAATTAATTTTTGTATAAGGTGTAAGGAAGGGATCCAGTTTCAGCTTTCTACTTATGGCTAGCCAGTTTTCCCAGCACCATTTATTAAATAGGGAATCCTTTCCCCATTTCTTGTTTTTGTCAGGTTTGTCAAAGATCAGATAGTTGTAGATATGCGGCATCATTTCTGAGGGCTCTGTTCTGTTCCATTGATCTACGTCTCTGTTGTGGTACCAGTACCATGCTGTTTTGGTTACTGTAGCCTTGTAGTATAGTTTGAAGTCAGGTAGCATGACGCCTCCAGCTTTGTTCTTTTGGCTTAGGATTGACTTGGCGATGCGGGCTCTTTTTTGGTTCCATATGAACTTTAAAGTAGTTTTTTCCAATTCTGTGAAGAAAGTCATTGGTAGCTTGATGGGGGTGGCATTGAACCTATAAATTACCTTGGGCAGTATGGCCATTTTCACGATATTGATTCTTTCAACCCATGAGCATGGAATGTTCTTCCATTTGTTTGTATCCTCTTTTATTTCATTGAGCAGTGGTTTGTAGTTCTCCTTGAAGAGGTCCTTCACATTTCTTGTGAGGTGGATTCCTAGGTATTTTATTCTCTTTGAAGCAATTGTGAATGGGAGTTCACTCATGATTTGGCTCTCTGTTTGTCTGTTATTGGTGTATAAGAATGCTTGTGATTTTTGTACATTGATTTTGTATCCTGAGACTTTGCTGAAGTTGCTAATCAGCTTAAGGAGATTTTGGGCTGAGACCATGGGTTTTTCTAGATATACAATCATGTCATCTGCAAACAGGGACAATTTGACTTCCTCTTTTCCTAATTGAATACCCTTTATTTCCTTCTCCTGCCTGATTGCTCTGGCCAGAACTTCCAGCATTATGTTGAATAGGAGCGGTGAGAGAGGGCATCCCTGTCTTGTGCCAGTTTTCAGAGGGAATGCTTCCAGTTTTTGCCCATTCAGTATGATATTGGCTGTGGGTTTGTCGTAGATAGCTCTTATTATTTTGAGATACGTCCCATCAATACCTAATTTATTGAGAGTTTTTAGCATGAAGGGTTGTTGAATTTTGTCAAAGGCCTTTTCTGCATCTATTGAGATTATCATGTGGTTTTTGTCTTTGGTTCTGTTTATATGCTGGATTACATTTATTGATTTGCATATGTTGAACCAGCCTTGCATCCCAGGGATGAAGCCCACTTGATTATGGTGGATAAGCTTTTTGATGTGCTGCTGGATTCGGTTTGCCAGTATTTTATTGAGGATTTTTGCATCAATGTTCATCAAGGATATTGGTCTGAAATTCTCTTTTTTGGTTATGTCTCTGCCAGGCTTTGGTATCAGGATGATGCTGGCTTCATAAAATGTGTTAGGGAGGAGTCCCTCGTTTTCTATCGATTGGAATAGTTTCAGAAGGAATGGTACCAGTTCCTCCTTGTACTTCTGGTAGAATTCAGCTGTGAATCCATCAGGTCCTGGACTCTTTTTGGTTGGTAAGCTATTGATTATTGCCACAATTTCAGAACCTGTTATTGGTCTATTCAGAGATTCAACTTCTTCCTGGTTTAGTCTTGGGAGGGTGTATTTGTCGAGGAATTTATCCATTTCTTCTAGATTTTCTAGGTTATTTGCATAGAGGTGTTTGTAGTATTCTCTGATGGTAGATTGTATTTCTGTGGGATTGGTGGTGATATCCCCTTTTTCATTTTTTATTGCATCTATTTGATTCTTCTCTATTTTCTTCTTTATTAGTCTTGCTAGCGGTCTATCAATTTTGTTGATCTTTTCAAAAAACCAGCTCCTGGATTCATTAATTTTTTGAAGGGTTTCTTTTGTCTCTATTTCCTTCAGTTCTGCTCTGATTTTAGTTATTTCTAGCCTTCTGCTAGCTTTTGAATGTGTTTGCTCTTGCTTTTCTAGTTCTTTTAATTGTGATGTTAGGGTGTCCATTTTGGATCTTTCCTGCTTTGTCTTGTGGGCATTTAGTGCTATAAATTTCCCTCTACACACTGTTTTGAACGTGTCCCAGAGATTCTGGTATGTTGTGTCTTTGTTCTCATTGGTTTCAAAGAACATCTTTATTTCTGCCTTCATTTCATTATGTACCCAGTAGTCATTCAGGAGCAGGTTGTTCAGTTTCCATATAGTTAAGCGGTTTTGAGTGAGTTTCTTAATCCTGAGTTCTAGTTTGATTGCACTGTGGTCTGAGAGACAGTTTGTTATAATTTCTGTTCTTTTACATTTGCTGAGGAGAGCTTTACTTCCAACTATGTGGTCAATTTTGGAATAGGTGTGGTGTGGTGCTGAAAAAAATGTATATTCTGTTGATTTGGGGTGGAGAGTTCTGTAGATGTCTATTAGGTCCACTTTGTGCAGAGCTGAGTTCAATTCCTGGATATCCTTGTTAACTTTCTGTCTCGTTGATCTGTCTAATGTTGACAGTGGGGTGTTAAAGTCTCCCATTATTATTGTGTGGGGGTTTAAGTCCCTTTGTAGGTCACTCAGGACTTGCTTTATGAATCTGGGTGCTCCTGTGTTGGGTGCATATATATTTAGGATAGTTAGCTCTTCTTGTTGAATTGATCCCTTTACCATTATGTAATGGCCTTCTTTGTCTCTTTTGATCTTTGTTGGTTTAAAGTCTATTTTATCAGAGACTAGGATTGCAACCCCTGCCTTTTTTTGTTTTCCATTTGCTTGATAGATCTTCCTCCATCCCTTTATTTTGAGTCTATATGTGTCTCTGCACGTGAGATGGGTTTCCTGAATACAGCACACTGTTGGGTCCTGACTCCTTATCCAGTTTGCCAGTCTGTGTCTTTTAATTGGAGCATTTAGCCAATTTACATTTAACATTAATATTGTTATGTGTGAATCTGATCCTGTCATTATGATGTTAGTTGGTTATTTTGCTTGTTAGTTGATGCAGTTTCTTCCTGGCCTCGATGGTCTTTACAATTTGGCATGTTTTTGCAGTGGCTGGTACCGGTTGTTCCTTTCCATATCTAGTGCTTCCTTCAGGAGCTCTTTTAGGGCAGACCTGGTGGTGACAAAATCAGTCAACGTTTGCTTGTCTGTAAAGTATTTTATTTCTCCTTCACTTATGAAGCTTAGTTTGGCTGGATATGAAATTCTGGGTTGAAAATTTTTTCTTTAAGAATGTTGAATATCAGCCCCCACTCTCTTCTGGCTTGTAGAGTTTCTGCCGAGAAATCAGCTGTTAGTCTGACGGGCTTCCCTTTGTGGGTAACCCGACCTTTCTCTCTGGCTGCCCTTAACATTTTTTCCTTCATTTCAACTTTGGTGAATCTGACAATTATGTGTCTTGGAGTTGCTCTTCTCGAGGAGTATCTTTGTGGCGTTCTCTGTATTTCCTGAATCTGAATGTTGGCCTGCCTTGCTAGATTGGGGAAGTTCTCCTGGATAATATCTTGCAGAGTGTTTTCCAACTTGGTTCCATTCCCCCTGTCATTTTCAGGTACACCAATCAGACGTAGGTTTGGTCTTTTCACATAGTCCCAAATTTCTTGGAGGCTTTGTTCATTTCTTTTTATTCTTTTTTCTCTAAACTTCCCTTCTCTCTTCATTTCATTCATTTCATCTTCCATCAGTGATACCCTTTCTTCCAGTTGATCGCATCTGCTACTGAGGCTTCTGCAATCTTCACGTAGTTCTCGAAACTTGGCTTTCAGCTCCATCAGCTCCTTTAAGCCCTTCCCTCCATTGATTATTCTAGTTATCCATTCTTCTAATTTTTTTTCAAAGTTTTTAACTTCTTTGCTATTGTTTCGAATTTCCTCCCGTAGCTCAGAGTAGTTTGATCGTCTGAAGCCTTCTTCTCTCAACTCGTCAAAGTCATCCTCCATCCCGCTTTGTTCCATTGCTGGTGAGGAACTGTGTTCCTTTGGAGGAGGAGAGGTGCTCTGCTTTTTAGAGTTTCCAGTTTTTCTGCTCTGTTTTTTCCCCATCTTTGTGGTTTTATCTACTTTTGGTCTTTGATGATGGTTATATACAGATGGGTTTTTGGTGTGGATGTCCTTTCTGTTTGTTAGTTTTCCTTCTACCAGTCAGGACCCTCAGTTGCAGGTCTGTTGGAGTTTACTAGAGGTCCACTCCAGACCCTGTTTGGCTGGGTGTCAGCAGCGGTGGCTGCAGAACAGTGGATTTTCGTGAGACCACAAATTCAGCTGTCTGATAGTTCCTCTGGAAGTTTTGTCTCAGAGGAGTACCCATCTGAGTGAGGTGTCAGTCTGTCCCTACTGGGGGGGGGGGTGCCTCCCAGTTAGGCTGCTCAGGGGTGAGGGACCCACTTTAGGAGGTAGTCTGTCCGTTCTCAGATCTCCAGCTGCGTGCTGGGGACCCACTACTCTCTTCAAAGCTGTCAGTCAGACAGGGACAATTAAGTCTGTGGAGCTTCCTGCTGACTTTTTGTTTGTCTGTGCCCTGCCCCCAGAGGTGGAGCCTACAGAGGCAGGCAGGCCTCCTTGAGCTGTGGTGGGCTCCACCCAGTTCGAGCTTCCTGGCTGCTTTGTTTACCTAAGCAAGCCTGGGCAATGGCGGGCACCCCTCCCCCAGCCTCGCTGCTGCCTTGCAGCTTGATCTCAGACTGCTGTGCTAGCAATCAGTGAGACTCCGTGGGGGTAGGACCCTCGGAGCCAGTTGCGGGACACAATCTTCTAGTGTGCCGTTTTCCAGGCCCGTTGGAAAAGCGCAGTATTAGGGTGGGAGTGACCCGATATTCCAGGTGCCGTCTGTTACCCCTTTCTTTGACTAGGAAAGGGAACTCCCTGACCCCTTGTGCTTCTCGAGTGAGGCAATGCCTCACCCTGCTTCAGCTCACGCACAGTGCGCTTCACCGACTGTCCTGCACCCACTGTTTGGCACTCCCTAGTGAGATGAAACTGGTACCTTACACAGAAATGCAGAAATCACCGGTCTTCTGTGTCACTCAGGCTGGGAGCTGTAGACCGGAGCTGTTCCTATTTGGCCATCTTGGCTCCACCCCCCATTTTGTTTTTGGAGTGGACCTCCAGCAAACTCCAGCAGACCTGCTGCAGAGGGACCTGATTGTTAGAAAGAAAACTAACAAACAGAAAAAAATAGCATCAACATCAAAAGGACATCCACAAAATAATCCCATCTGACAGTCACCAACATCAAAGACCACAGGTAGATAAATTCACAAAGATGAAAAAAAAAATAGGCACAAAATGGCTGAAAATTGCAAAAACCAGAACGCCTCTTCTCCTCCAAAGGATGACCACTCCTCACCAGCAAAGGAACAAAACTGGATGGAGAATGAGTTTGATGAATTGACAGAAGTAGGCTTCAAAGGTGGGTAATAACAAACTCCTTCAAGCTAAGGAGCATGTTCTAACCCAATGCAAAAAAGCTAAGAACCTTGAAAAAATGTTAGAGGAATTGCTAACTAGAATAACCAGTTTAGAGAAGAACATAAATGACCTGATGGAGCTGAAAAACACAGAACGAGTACTTTGTGAAGCATACACAAATGAAGACAAGATTAGAGAAAAAAGAATAAAAAGGGATGAACAAAGCCTCAAAGAACTATGGTACAATGTGAACAGACCAAACCTATGTTTGATTGGTGTACCTGAAAGTGATGGGGAGAATGGAACCAAGTTGTAAAACACACTTCAGGATATTATCCAGGAGAACTTCCCCAACCCAGCAAAGCAGACCAACATACAAATTCAGGAAATACAAGAACACCACAAAAATACTCCTCGAGAAGAGTAATCTCAATACACATAATCATCAGATTCACTGAGTTTGAAATGAAGGAAAAAAAGATTAAGCGCAGCCAGAAAGAAAGGTTGAGTGACCAACAAAGAGAAGCCCATCAGACTAACAATGGATCTCTCTGAAGAAACCCTACAAGCCAGAAGACAGTGGGGATCAATACTCAACATTCTTAAAAAAAGAATTTTCAACTCAGAATTTCATATCCAGCTATACTAAGCTTCATAAGCAAAAGAGAAATAAAATCCTTTACAGACAAGCAAATGCTGAGAGATTTTGTCACCACCAGGCCTGCCTTACAAGAGCTCCTGCAGAAAGCACTAAATATAGAAAAAAAAAAACAACAACCAAGTACCAGACACTGCAAAAACATACCAAATTGTAAAGACCACTGACACTATGAAGATATCAACTAATAGGCAAAATAACCAGCTAGCATCATAATGACAGGATTGAATTCACACATAACAATATGAACCTTAAATGTAAATGGGCTAAATGCCCCAATTAAAAGACACAGACTGGAAAATTGGATAAGGAGTCAACACCCATTGGTGTGCTGTATTCAGGAGATGCATCTCAGGTGCAAAGACACACATAGGCTCAAAATAAAGGGATGGAGGAATACTAACCAATCAAATGGAAAGCAATAAAAAAGGGGTTGCAATCCTAGTCTCTGATAAGGCAGACTTTAAACCGACAAAGATCAAAAAAGACAAACAAGGGCATTACTTAATGGTAAAGGGATCAATGCAACAAGAAGAGCTAACTATCCTAAATATATATGCACCCAATATAGGAACACCCAGATTCATAAATCAAGTTCTTAGAGACCTACAAAGAGACTTAGATTCCCACACAATAATAGTGGGAGACTTTAACACCCGACTGTCAATATTAGACAGATAAATGAGAAAGAAAATTAACAAGGATATTCAGGACTTGAACTCAGCTCTGGACCAAGCCGACCTAGTAGACATCTACACAACTCCATCCTAAATCAACAGAATATACATTCTTCTCAGCACCACATTGTACTTATTCTAAAATTGACCACATAATTGGAAGTAAAACACTCCTCAGCAAATGCAAAAGAATGGAAATCATAACAAACAGTCTCTCAGATCACAGTGCAATCAAATTAGAGCTCAGGGTTAAGAAACTCACTGAAAACTGCACAGCTACATGGAAACTGAACAAGCTTCTCCTGGGTAAATAACAAAATTAAGGGAGAAATAAATACATTCTTTGAAACCAATGATAACAAAGACATAACGTACAGGAATCTCTGGGACACAGTTAAGCAGTGCTTAGAGGAAAATTTATAGCACTAAATACCCACAGGAGAGAGCAGGATGCGGGGTTTGTCCTGCAGACCCTGACCCAGCAACAGATGAAAGATGTACACTGATGCAGATATTTTATTTGTCAGTCCAGCTAAGGGGCTCTGCTGCTCGAGTCTGCAGCATCAGCCTTGATAAAGCTGGCCCTGTGGGCATTTATTCAGCACAGATTTAATGACAAAGGCTTTGAGTCAACACACCTGTGGGTAATTAATCTGGTCACCCTCCCCCGACAGAGCCATTCTGCCCATAAATGATCAAAGGTTGGTCTTAGGACCACATGAATACACAAGCTATTTAGATAAACTTCTTTACGTTCCATTGTATCTACTTTAAGCTATTAACTCAAGATAAGAGGATTAGGCTGCCTTCAGCCAAATCTTTTTCTGAAACTATGCAAACCCCCTGGCCTTTCAAGAAGGTTTGTATCTATTTCCTATAACTATTTTTATAATTTTTTTCTGTATACTTTTTCCCACCACCCTGACTGAACTCCCACATATCCCCCTTTTCTGTTTTTTATTGTTTGTTTGTTTTTTTTTTTTTTGCATCCGGCTGTATTGATTGAAGAGTACAGATGTGTGCAGCAACAGGTCTGTCAGGCGAGGCGGTCACTGCTCTTATTCTGGCTTTGCATCCTAGAATTAATAAATAACATAAGACAAACATGAGTATGATCAACAACATTCTTTTCCAATCAAAGAGTGACCCCCAGGAGTGGGGGTCTATCCAGGAGATAATATCTTCTATATTGCTGTTTATTGGGTGTGTAGATCTATGCTGTGAAGGGATTCTAAAATTTTAGTTTTAAGTGGCCTTATGTCTGCTGTTAAATTGTCATGAAAGGTTCCCCAGAGGTGTTGTTTCATCTCATCCCCACTATGTATTGATTGATTCCATAGTTGAGAAGTGACACAGATATGTTTATGCTCCCAGTTGCAGTGTAATTGCTGTTAGAATGCCAGTGCATCTTGTCGCTCCCCTACAGATTCCAAGACAGCCTCGAGGGCTTGCAGACATGCAAGAATCTTTTGATCTATACCCTGCTGTAAGAGAAGTTCATTAGACATATTTCTGGCCAAATTATCTACAAAAGCAGCTGTTTGTACTGATTCAGTAATAGATGATACAGCCACACTAGCAGTTGGTAGGATGACTATGGCTGAGCCTATAAAGGCTATAAGTGTGCCTATGAATCTTTTGGTTCTGACCTAGGACAGAGCACATTCTAAGGTAGCAAGGGCAGAGAGGAACCTTGCCAATTGTGTGTCAAATTGACTGGTAGGAATGCCTCAGATTGTCTCCTCAATACCATGACACTAGTAATATTTAAATTAGATATATTGTAATTAGTGATACATGAGGTGGACCAAGTGTGTCCCTGAACCCAGGTCACAAACTCGGGGTTTTGTGGTGTAATAGAAATATTGGTTCCCATAAGGAAAAAATATGGACAGGTAGTGCAAATTAGGCACTAATCAGTGTGATTATCAATAAAGGTTAGAGTATAGTTGTGACTGGAATTATGATATGTCCCATGCCAAGTGTCAAGGGATGTGCTAAGATGTCCCAGGCACCATAAAGTCTTGGGGTGGCATGGATTTTCCTTGGAGTCTGGGATATCTCATCCCCTCATTGGTCCAAATCATAGAGGAATGAGATGTGGCTGTGAAACCGTGATTGATGCCATGATGGGTGAGGACATCAGTAAGGCTGCCTAAGATGTTATAATTGCCTAACTGGAGGCTACAGGCTTGCCCCCCATGACAGACTTTCCAGTTAAAGTGGAATCCATTACTTTACCAGCTTTGTTCTTTAGCACATGAAGGAATGTTTGGGAAAGTGGAATTTATTGCATTGCCCGGTTTGAGGCTACCTGCAGCTAAGACTGTTAAGGCATTTCCTTTGCCATAATGTAGCCTTAATTGTGTTTGGGCAGGTACACAGTAAGAGCTAGAACTTTTATAACTTACACACAGTGGGAGGATAGTAGAGTCATATGTAGTGTTACCTGGCACCTTAGTCCATTGTGTGCCATTAATGAGGAACCCCACTGGGGGTAAATCTATCCCTCCTAGCCAAGCAGTTACGTTATTAACAGCAGGAAAGGGGGTGTCTGGCCAAGTGACAGGGTGAAAGAAAGGCGGATCTAAGATATGAGCTCAGTAGAGTGTAGCAGGTACAGGTTGCAGACAAAGTGAGAGCATAAGAAGGATCAATACCCTATGCAAGTTGCAATGTACAACAGAGAGCATAGCAAGGAACACATTGTCCAGAGTGAATGGTGTCTGTGTCCGGAGCAGGATTCATTCAGCCTCCTGAGTTGTCTTCTTTGGCATCCCCCAGGTAATGTCCAGGATTTGTGTCATTTGAGGAAGCTGCATCATCTGGGGCTGAGGCTCCTGTAGGGCAGTTCCTTCATTTCTGGTACCGGGTTGGGTCCTAGCCATGCCATAGTACGGTTTGATGCATCATGCTAGAATCCAAAGAGGACCTGAGGGGGTGTGAACACAAGAATATCCTCGTCCCCACGTTAACAATTCATTTGGACCACACCCTGCATTACTGTTTACATTTTTCCATAAAACTGCAAACCTGCAAGTGCTTTTCTACAGCTGATTGAAATTTATCATATAAATTTAAAAAATTAAGGGTAAATAAGGCTTGTGCTAGTAGTGTTGCAGGGTCCTTACTCATACTCCCCCTTTTTTGGTTTTTGTGCATATTTTTGAAGAGTGAAATGGACACATTCTACTATAGCTGTCCTCGGGAGTTATATGGAATGCCTGTGGAATACTGGATATTCCACGTGTGACAAAATTATTGAAATTGTGAGAGGCACAAGCTGGACCATTATCAGTTTTAATTTTTGTGGGCCTCCCCATAAATGCAAAAGTTAAAAGAAGATGTTTAATGACATATCGAGTGGACTCTTCAGGAAGAGCATGTGCACTAATTAGATGAGTGGTGGTATCAACGAATACATGCACGTATCTAAGTTTTCCAAATTCAGGGATGTGTGTAACATCTGTTTGCCATAAATGATTAGGTCCTAGTCCTCCAGGGTTAACAGCTGTTGAAGGAGGGGACGTGCCTGTGAGCTGGCAATCTGGGCATTGCAGGATAATTTGTTTAGCTAGTCTTTGGTAAGTTGAAATTATTTAGATAATTTTCTCCAGTTTTGGTGGAAGAATTGATGCGATTGGGTGGCTTGGTCAAGCCATTGTTGGTTGGAATGTATGTTAGTTTAGCCATTGTGGAAAGCAGTTTAGAGACTTCTTAAGGGACTTAACATATAACTACCATTTGACCCAGCAGTCTCATTACTGGATTTATACCCAAAGGAATATAAATTATTCTACCATAAAGACACATGCATGCTTATGTACACTGCAGCACTATTCACAATAGTAAAGAAATGGAATCAACCTAGATGCCCATCAGTGGTGGACTTGATATAAAAAATATGGTACATATACGTGATGGACTATCACACAGCCATAAAAAAGAATGACATAATGTCCTTTGAGATAAAATAGATGGAGCTGAAGGCTATAATCGTTTTTTAATTTTTTTTAAATTATACTTTAAGTCCTGGGATACAAGTGCAGAGTGTGCACGTTTGTTACATAGGTATACACATGCCATGGTGGTTTGCTGCACCCATCGACCTGTCATCTACATTAGGTATTTCTCCTAATGCTATCCCTCCCCTAGCCCCCCACCCCTCAACAGGCCCTGCTGTGTGATGTTCCCCTCCCTGTGTCCATGTGTTCTCATTGTGCAACTCCCACTTATGAGTGAGAACACGTAGTGTTCGGTTTTCTGTTCTTGTGTTAGTTTGCTGAGAATGATGGTTTCCAGCTTCATCCATGTCCCTGCAAAGGACATGAACTCATCCTTTTTTATGGCTGCATAGTATTCCATGGTGTATATGTGCCACATTTTCTTTATCCAGTCTATCATTGATGGGAATTTAGGTTGAATCCAAATCTTTGCTATTGTGAACAGTGCTGCAATAAGCATACGTGTGCATGTGTCTTCATAGTAGAATGATGTATAATCTTCTTGGTATATACCCAGTAATGGGATTGCTGGGTCAAATTGTATTTCTGCTTCTAGATCCTTGAGGAATTGCCACACTGTCTTCCACAATGGTTGATCTAATTTACACTTCCACCAACAGTGTAAAAGTGTTCCTATTTCTCCACATCCTCTCCAGCATCTGTTGTTTCCTGACTTTTTAATGATTGCCATTCTAACTGGTGTGAGATGGTATCTCATTGTGGTTTTGATTTGCATTTCTCTAATGACCAGTGATGATGAGCTTTTCTTCATAGGTTTCATGGCTACATAAATGTCTTCTTTTGAGAATTGTCTGTTCATACCCTTCACCCACTTTTTGTTGGGGTGGGTTTTTTTTTTTTCGAAATTTGTTTAAGTTCTTTGCAGATTCTGGATATTAGCCTTTTGTCAGATGAATAGATTGCAAAAAGTTTGTCCTATTCTGTAGGTTTCCTGTTCATTCTAATAATAGTTTCTTTTGCTGTGCAGAAGCTCTTTAGTTTAATTAGATCCCATTAGTCAATTTTGGCTTTTGTTGCCATTGCTTTTGGTGTTTTAGTAATGAAGTCTTTGCCCATGCCTATGTCCTGAATCATATTGCCTCGGTTTTCTTTTGGGTTTTTATGGTTTTAGGTCTTACGTTTAAGTCTTAAATCCATCTAGAGTTAATTTTCATATACCACGTAAGAAAGGGGCCCAGTTTCAGTTTTCTGCATATGACTGTCCAGTTGTCCCAACAACATCTATTAAATAGGGAATCCTTTTTCTATTGCTGTTTTTTTTTTCAGGTTTGTCAAATATCAGGTGGTTGTAGATGCATGGTGTTATTTCTGAGGCCTCTGTTCGGTTCCATTGGTATATATATCTGCTTTGGTACCAGTACCATGCTGGTTTGGATACTGTAGCCTGTAGTATAGTTTGAAGTCAGGTAGCGTGATGCTTCCAGCTTTGTTTTTTTTTTTTTTGTTTAGGATTGTCTTGGCTATGTGGCTCTTTTTTGGTTCCATATGAAATTTAAAGTTGTTTTATATAATTCTGTGAAGAAAGTCAGTGGTAGCTTGATGGGGATATCCTTGAATCTATAAATTATTTTGGGCAGTATGGCCATTTTCATGATATTGATTTTTCCTATCCATGAGCATGGAATGTTTTTTCATTTGTTTGTGTCCTCTCTTATTTCCTTGAGCAGTGGTTTGTAGTTCTCCTTGAAGAGGTCCTTCGCATCCCTTGTAAGTTGTATTCCTAGGTATTTTATTCCCTTGGTAACAATTGTGAATGGGAGTTCACTCATGATTTGACTCTCTGTTTGTCTATTATTGGTGTATAGGAATGCTTATGACTTTTGCACATTGATTTTGTATCCTGAGACTTTGCTGCAGTTGTTTATCAGCTTAAGGAGATTTTGGGCTGAGACGGTGGAGTTTTCTAAATATACGATCATGTCATCTGAAAACAGTTTGACCTTCTCTTTTTCTATTTGAATACCCCTTATGTCTTTCTCTTGCCTAACTGCCCTGTCAATAACTTCCAATACTATGTTGAATAGGAGTGGTGAGAGAGGGAATCCTTGTCTTGTGCTGGTTTTCAAAGGGAATGCTTCCAGTTTTTGCCCATTTAGTATGATATTGGCTGTGGGTTTGTCATAAATAGCTTATTATATGAGATACGTTCCATCAGTACCTAGTTTATTGAGAGTTTTTAACATGAAGGAGTGTTGAATTTTGTTGAAGGCCTTTTCTGCATCTATTGAGATAATCGTGTGGTTTTTGTCACTGGTTCTGTTTATGTGATGGATTATGTTTATTGATTTGCATACGTTGAACCAGCCTTGCATCCCAGGGTTGAAGCTGACTTGATCATACTGGATAAGCTTTTTGATCTGCTGCTGGATTCTGTTTGCCAGTATTTTACTGAGAATATTTGCACTGATGTTCATCAGGGATATTGGCCTGAATATTTTTGTTTGTTTGTTTGTGCCTCTGCCAGGTTTTGGTATCAGGATAATGCTGGCCTCTTAAAATGAGTTAGGGAGGATTCCTTCTTTTTCTATTGTTCAGAATATTTTCAGAAGGAATGGTACCAGCTCCTTTCTGTACCTCTGGTAGAACTCGGCTGTGAATCTGTGTGGTCCTGGGATTTTTTTGATTGTTAGGCTATGAATTATTGCCTCAATTTCAGAACTTGTTATTGGTCTATTCAGGGATTCAACTTCTTCCTGGTTTAGACTTGGGACCGTGTATGTGTCCAGGAATTTATCCAATTCTTCTAGATTTTCTAGTTTATTTACATAGAGGTATTTATAGTATTTTCTGGTGGTAGTTTTTATTTCTATGGGATCAGTGGTGATATTCCTTTTATGATTTTTTATTGTGTCTATTTGATTCTTCTCTCTTTTCTTTTTTATTAGTCTGGCTAGTGGTCTATCTATTTTCTTGATATTTTTAAAAAAGCAGCAACCGGATTCATTGATTTTTCAAAGGTATTTTCGTGTCTCTATCTCCTTCAGTTCTGTTCTGATCTTAGTTATTTTTTGTCTTCTGTAGCTTCTGAATTTGTTTGTTCTTGCTTCTCTAGTTCTTTTAATTGTGATGTTAGGGTGTCAATTTAGATCTTTCCTGCTTTCTCCTGTGGGCATTTAGTGCTATAAATTTCCCTCTAAACACTGCTTTAGCTGTGTACCAGAGATTCTCATATATTGTGTCTTTGTTCTCATTAGTTTCAAAGAACTTATTTATTTCTGCCTTAATTTCATTGTTTTCCCAGTAGTCATTCAGAAGCAGGTTGTTCAGTTTCCATGTAGTTGTGTGGTTTTGAGTGAGTTTCTTAATCATAAGTTCTAGTTTCATTGCACCATGGTCTGAGAGACTGTTTGTTATGATTTCCATTTTTTGCATTTGCTGAGGAGTGTTTTACTTCCAATTATGTGGTAATTTTTATAATAAGTGTGATGTGGTGCTGAGAAGAATGTATATTCTGTTGATTTGAGGTGGAGCGTTCTGTAGATGTTTACTAGTTCTGCTTGGTCCAGAGCTGGGTTCAAGTCCTGAATATTCTTGTTAATTTTCTGTCTCAATCTGCCTAATATTGACAGTGAGGTGTTAAAATCTCCCACTATTATTGTGTGGGAGTCTAAGTCTCTTTGTAGGTCTCTAAGAACTTGCTTTATGAATCTGGGTGTTCCTGTATTGGGTACATATATATTTAGGATAGTTAGCTCTTCTTGCTGAATTGATCCCTTTACCATTATGTAATGGCCTTGTCTCTTTTGATTTTTGTTGGTTTAAAGTCTGTTTTATCAGAGACTAGGATTGCAATGCCTACTTTTTTTTGCCTTCCATTTGTTTGGTTAATATTCCTCCATCCCTTTATTTTGAGCCTGTGTGTGTCTTTGCACCTGAGATGCATCTCCTGAATACAGCACACTGATGGTTGTTGACTCTTTATCCAATTTTCCAGTCTGTGTCTTTTAATTGGGGCATTTAGCCCATTTACATTTTAGATTCATATTGTTATGTGTGAATTTGATCCAGTCATTAGGATGCTAGCTGTTTATTTTGCCCATTAGTTGATGCAGTTTCTTCATAGTGTCAATGGTCTTTACAATTTGGTATGTTTTTGCAGTGGCTAGTACCAGTTGTTCCTTTCCATGTTTAGTGCTTCCTTCAGGAGCTCTTATAAGGCAGGCCTGGTGGTGACAAAAATCTCTCAGCATTTGCTTGTCTGTAAAGGATTTTATTTCTCCTTCACTTATGAAGCTTAGTGTGGCTGGATATGAAATTCTGGGTTGAAAATTCTTCTTTGTAAGAATGTTGAATATTGGCTCTCACTCTCTTCTGGCTTGTTGGGTTTCTGCAGAGAGATCCGCTGTTAGTCTGAGGGGCTTCCCTTTATGGGTAACCCAACCTTTCTTTCTGGCTGCGCTTAACATTTTTCCTTCATTTCAACCTTGGTGAATCTGATAATTATGCATCTTGGTGTTACTCTTCTCAAGGAGTAGGTGAATCTGATGATTATGTGTCTTGGTGTTGCTCTTCTTGAGGAGTATCTTTGTGGTGTTCTCTGTATTTCCTGAATTTGAATGTTGGCTTGTCTTGCTAGATTGGGGAAGTTCTCCTGGATAATATCCTGAAGAGTGTTTTCCAACTTGGTTCCATTCTCCCCATCACTTTCAGGTACACCAATCAAATGTAGGTTTGGTGTTTTCACATAGTCCCATATTTCTTTGAGGCTTTGTTTGTTTTTTTTTATTCTTTTTTTCTCTAATCTTGTCTTCATGCTTTATTTCATCAAGTTGTTCTTCAATCTCTGATATCCTTTCTTCCACTTGAGTAACTTGGCTATTGATACTTGTGTATGCTTCACGAAGTTCTCATGCTGTGTTTTCAGCTCCAACAGATGATTTATGTTCTTCTCTAAAGTGGTTATTCTAGTTAGCAATTTCTCTAACCTTTTTTCAACTTTCTTAGCTTCCTTGCATTTCGTTAGAACATGCTCCTTTAGCTTGAAGGAGTTTGTTATTACCCACCTTCTGAAGCCTACTTCTGTCAAGTCCTTAAACTCATTCTCTGTCCATTTTTGTTCCCTTGCTGGCGAGGGGTTGTGATCCTTTGGAGGAGAAGAGGCATTCTGGTTTTTGCAATTTTACGTTTTTTGCACTGGTTTCTCGCCACTTTTGTGGAATTATCTACCTTTGGTCTTTCATGTTGGTGACCTTTGGATGGGGTTTTGGTGTGGACATTCTTTTTGTTGATGTTCATACTATTCATTTCTGTTTGTTATTTTCCTACTAACAGTCAGGCCTGTCTGCTACTGGTCTACTGAATTTTGCTGGAGGTCCACTCCAGACCCTGTTTGCCTGGGTCTCACCAGCAGAGACTGTAGAATAGCAAAGATTACTGCCTGTTCCTTCCTCTCAAAGCTTCATCTCAGAGGAGCATCCACCAGATGCCAGCCAGAGCTCTCCTGTATGAGGTGTCTGTCGATCCCTGCTGGGAGGTGTCTCCCCATCCCTGCTGGGAGGTGTCTCCCCGTCAGGAGACACAGAAGTCAGGGACCCACTTGAGCAAGCAGTCTGTCCCTTAGCAGTGTTTGGGCACTGTGCTGCGAGATCCACTGCTCTCTTCAGAGCTGGCAGGCAGGAACATTTAAGTCTGCTGAAGTTGCATCCACAGCCACCCCTTCTTCCAGGTGCTCGGTCCCAGGGAGATAGGCATTTTATCTATAATCCCCTGACTGGGCTGATGCCTTTCTTTTAGAGATACCCTGCCCAGAGAGGAGGAATCTAGAGAGGCAGTCTGGCTACAGTGGCTTGGTCAAGCTGTGGTGGGCTCTGACCAGTTAGAACTTCTGGGCAACTTTGTTTATGCTGTGAGGGGAAAACTGCCTACTCAAGACTCAGTAATGGCAGACGACCCTCCCCGCACCAAGCTGGAGCATCCCAGGTTGACTTCAGAATGCTGTGCTGGCAGCAAGAATTTCAAGCCAGTGGATCTTAGCTTGCTGGGCTCCATGTGGGCGGGATGCACTGAGCTAGATCTCTTGGCTCCCTAGCTTCAGCCCCCTTTCCAGGGGAGTGAACGGTTCTGTCTCGCTGGTGTTCTAGGCACCACTGGGGTATGAAATGAAACTCCTGCAGCTAGCTCGGTGTCTGCCCAAATGGCCACCCAGTTTTGTGCTTGAAACCCAGGGCCGTGGTGGCATAGACACCAGAGGGAATCTCCTGGTCTGCAGGTTGCAAAGACCATGGGAAAAGCACATTATCTGGGCCAGAATGCACCATTCCTCATGACACAGTCCCTCACAGCTTCCCTTTGTCAGTGGAGGGAGTTCCCTGACCCCTTGCACTTCCCGGATGAGGCGACTCTCCACCCTGCTTGTGCTTCCCCTCCAGGGGCTGCACCCACTGTCTAAACAGTCCCAGTGAGATGAGCTGCGTACCTCAGGTGGAAATGCAGAAATCACCCACCTCCTGTGTTGATCTTGCTGGGAGCTGCAGACCAGAGCTGTTCCTATTTGGCCATCTTGTCAGCTGCAAGGATGCTATTATATTAAGAGAATTAACATAGGAACAGAAAACCAAATATTGCATGTTCTCACTTATAAGTGGGAGCTAAACATTGAGCGAGACTCTCAAAAAAAAAAAAGAAGGAAACAAGAGACATCAGGGCCTACTTACTTGAGGGTGGAAAGTGAGAGGAGGGAGAGTATCAAAAAAGTACATATTGGGTGCTCTGCTTGTTACCTAAGTGACAATATAATTTGTGCACCAAGCCCCGTGATACATAATTTACCTATGTAATACACCTGCACATGTACCCAACTCAACCTAAAAGTTAGAAAAAAAGAAAAACCTCATTTTTATAATTCTGTTTCTCTGGAACCACTCTTGGTACCAAGATCTGTGGGAGGGTTCTCCAGAGAAAGAAATCCAGTAGAATACAAAAAAATGTAAGGAAATTTATTATGAGAATTGGCCAATGTGATTATGAAGGCCCGTAATACTCATTGGTGATTCTAATAAAAATTGAAGTTTGAAAGCCACTAATACAGATCATTGCTATGATGGTTAGAAGTATAATAGTTAACTTTAAGTATCAACTTGACTGCACCATGGGGTGTCCAGATATTTGGTGAAATGTTATTTATGTGGTCTGTGAGGATGTTTCTGAATGAGATCAGCATTTGAAATCAGTAGACTCAGTAAAGCACATTGCCTTCCCCAATGTGGATGAGCATCATCCAATCCCCTGAAAACCTGAATAGAGCAAAAGCTGGATAAAGGGAGAATCTCTCTCTCTCTTACTCTTTCTCTGCATAGGTCTTCTCCTGCATTCTGACTTGGGCTGGAACTTACACCATTGCCTCTCCTACTTCTCAGACTTTTATATTGCAAATGTTGAGACAGCTTCAGTAATCACAAGAACCAATCTCATATATATATTATATATATTATATTATATATATAATATAATATATATAATATATATTTATATATGTATTTATACATATATATTTCTCAGCGTCAATAAACATATGAACCAATTTATAGATATAGATATAAATTGCCTATATATAAAATCTCTCTCTCATATACATATGTATGTATATGAGATTGGTTCATGTGATTATTGAGGCTGAGAATTCTCAACATTTGCAATATAAAAGTCTGAGAAGTAGGAGAGACAATGGTGTAAGCTCCAGCCCAAGTCAGAATGCAAGAGAAGACCTATGCAGAGAAAGAGTAACAGAGAGAGAGAGAAGTAGGAGAGGCAATGGTGTAAGTTCCAGCCCAAGTCAGAATGCAGGAGAAGACCTATGCAGAGAAAGAGTAAGAGAGAGAGAGAGATTCTCCCTTCATCCAGCTTTTCCTCTATTCAGGTTTTCAGGGGATTGGATGATGCTCATCCACATTGGGGAAGGCAATGTGCTTTACTGAGTCTACTGATTTCAAATGCTGATCTCATTCAGAAACATCCTCACAGACCACATAAATAACATTTCACCAAATATCTGGACACCCCATGGTGCAGTCAAGTTGATACTTAAAGTTAACTATTATACTTCTAACCATCATAGTAATGAACTGTATTAGTGGCTTTCAAACTTCAATTTTTATTAGAATCACCAATGAGTATTACGGGCCTTCATAATCACATTGGCCAATTCTCATAATAAATTTCCTTACATTTTTTTATATTCTACTGGATTTCTTTCTCTGGAGAACCCTCACACAGATCTTGGTACCAAGAGTGGTTCCAGAGAAACAGAATTATAAAAACGAGGTTTTTCTTTTTTTCTAACTTTTATTTTAGGTTGAGTTGGGTACATGTGTAGGTGTATTACATAGGTAAATTATGTATCACAGGGCTTGGTGCACAAATTATATATATATATAGAGAGAGACTTTGTGAGATCATTCTGTTTTTTTTTTCTTGAGAATCCTAAATAATGCAATTAGATTACCCAATAAAGATTTTTGGTTGCTTACAGAAGCTCCACCACTACTGCCTTCATAGACAATACTGCTGAAAGTGGAGTTGACATCATCAAAATGTTAAATGAAAACTTGTTCTTTCTTTGAAGTTAACTAAGTGATTATCTTACATAAATGGTCAAAATTCTGCTTTCAAAATTGTTTTGAACGCAATCCAATGAACACATAATTGACCTGTCATTGTCACTGGCTCTAACATAATCAATTTCTCTCAGAAGTCACATTTATTTTCGGTTTACTTATTACTCTTTTAGTCAGCACTACATCCAAAGCAGAATGTCTAGTTTTTCTAAATTTTGTAATACTTTTTTTAAAAACAAAAGTGAGTAGTTCTCTCAGAAATGTTCTGGGTTTTTTTTTCTAGTTTTCTCACCATGCCAAAAAGAAGAAAACATTTTGAGAGATTAAATAATGTATCCAAAGACACAGGTATTCAGAGTTTAAGTAAGGTGGATATGAGATTTTAACCCAAGATTGTAACAAAAATTCTATGTTTTTTACAAATCCATCAAGGAATTCGAGTAAGGCCTCTTTAAGACTGAACTATAAAAATAAATGTAATTGAAATAATTGGAAATTTTACTTTATTTTAAAAAGGGTTTATGCCATTCACAATTGTGCCGTATTTCATGGCATTTGGGCAATGTTATAATTTAATGCTCAGTGTAAAATTTATCCAGTGACATAAGATCTACAAATGTAATAAAAATAGAAATAATAGTATTGTTAATGGAACTCACATTCTGAGGATAATGATAATAAGAGCTAAATTTTTAGAGCATTTACTCTGCTAGACTGTATTCTGTACACTTTAAAAAGGTAACTTTCAAAATAACCCTATGTTGTAGAAACTAATCATTTCTATTTTATAGATGAGGAAATTATGACACGAATTCATCCAAAGAATGATGCAATAACCAAGCCACAGCCACCACTACATATATTCTGTGTATGTGCATTTTTGTACCTGTGCATTTGTACCTGTGTATGTGCATTTTTGTACTCTTCTTCCTTACTAGCTGTGAGGATTTAGACAGGTTACTTAACTTTCTGTGCCCTGATTTCTTCATCTATAAAACTGCAATAATAACAGTGTCTATTTCCAGAATTGCTGCAAAAATTAAATATATCTATGGAATACACAGAACAGTACCTGTAGTAGTAGATGAATAAATATTATCTGTTACTATTGTGTGTTCATGTATATGTGTCTTAGGTAGAAAAATATGGTAGTCAAAATAAATTGTTTATAAAAACAAATGCAGCATATGTGAAATTTGGTTAAACTCAGGTATAGAAAAGAATCTCTAAAAATGTTTGTAGGACAATTAGGAAAATTATTATACGGACTGGATATTAGATTACATAAGAGATATATTTATTTTGTTTTATGTGATAATGTGGTTATGTAGGAGAATATCTTTATTCTTAAAAAATTATGCTGAATTATTTAGAGGTAAATTGTTATAAAGTCTGCAACATAGTTTCAAAAGTTGGGGCAAACAATATAAGACAGTGTATGGATGTGTATGCAATGATTAATTTTATGTCAATTTGACTGAGCTAAAAGATACCCAGATAGCTGGTAAAACATTTCTGGGTGTGTCTGTGAGAGTTATTCCGAAAAATATTTAGTATTTGTATCAGTACACTGAATCAAGAAGATCCTTTTTTTTTAATGTTGATGGCCATTATTCAATCCATTGAGGGCCCAATTTGGTTGTTTTGATTTCCTTTTTTTAAACTTCCAGTTCATTGTGTATCAAAAGTTGCTTACAACCTCCAGGCTTCAAAAGTGGATGTCACATTAGGATTAGATGTGGGCATCGTGAATCCCTCATGTCTCCTGGAAAGAGACCAACATCAAGATTGGACATCCTTTGGATGGCATTGCAGACCTCATTGCTTAATAAGCCATTAAGGTTTTAATCCTCATCCCACTATCAGTTGGATTTTCTGGCACTCTTCTTGCACTGAGTCTCCTGATACTGAACAGAGCTCTGTGGTGTAGCCTGCAGAGGAATGGAAGGAAGATGTCCAAGGGAGGACCTGATGTAATCACTGCATACAGGTGCGAAAAGAGACACCTCATCTGCACCACTCGGCTACCTCACTCTTCTACTGTTAGCAGTGCCTATAGCTGGACCTACATTCTCAGAAGCGTAGATTTGCAAACAAGCAATTGAGTTGGGCTTTAGGAGGACACATCATAGGAGAGAATCCAGGGTTTCTTAGCTGGTTTTCTTTTCAGGCAAGCATCCGGAGGGGCCTGTATGTAGGGGGTTTCATTTTCCTAGTTTGCCAGTAGAAATGGGAAGGCTTGATATTTCAGTCCTTTACAAGACTTTAGAACAAATCTGTGCAATTACACAAGCTGAATCTTTATCTTGCCTAACATTCTGGGAATCTTCACCCATCCGGGGTAAGTTTCCAGATAGCTCATTTTATTCTAGGTCCTTCAAACTTTTATGTGACATATTCCTCTTTCCCACTGTTACTGATTTCCAAATAGCTGTCAGCAAGTTTTCCTTCCCATTTCCCATTCTTCACTTGTTTGGTGGCAAAGTTCATAGAAATTAGGAACTTGTAAGATGCTTTGAAAACACTGTCATAAAGGCACTGCTAAAATAATTTACATGAACAGTGGTCAGTTGGAAGAAAGTCTCTTAAGGATGATACACTGGTTTTAAGAAACATGCACACAGACGTTTATAGCAGCTTTACTCATGGCTGCCAAAACTTGGAAGCAACCAATAGGCCCTTCAGGAGGTAAATGGATAAATAAACTCTGGTACATCTAGACATATTATTCTTTACTTAAAAGGAGCTATAAAATCATGAAAAGACATGGAGAAAATATAAATACATGATTATTAGTGAAATTAATCTGAAGAGGCTACATACTGTATTATTTCAACTATATGAAATTCTGGAAGGCAAAACTATGGTTACAGTAAGATCAGTGGTTGCCAGGGGTTAGGGGGCAGGTAGGGATGAAGAGGCAGAACACACAGGTTAGTTCAGGGCACTGCAGCTGTGTAATATTTTAATGATGGATACATGTAATTATACATTTGTTAAAACCCATAAAATGTACAACACCTAGTGTCAACCCTAATATAATCTTTGGATTTTGGGCAATGCTGTGTCAGTGTAGGTTCATTGATTGTAACAAATATATCACTCTGGTGTGGTATGTTGATAGCAGGGGAGGCTGGGTGTGTGAGGGAAAAGGGACATGTGAGAACATACATGTATATCTGTACTTTCTGCTCGATTTTGCTGTGAACCTACAACTGCTCTGAAAATGCCACAAAGCTTGCTGTTCTAACTAAAATTCAGCCATATTTTCTCTGTGTATTGTTGCAAGACTTTGGATAATTTTCAGAGTTTTGAAAATATTAATTCTAACATTTTTTTTCCATCTGTTCTTTACAAAAAAATTTTTTTGGAAGTCTTTATTCCACCAGTTTTACTGACTTCACTCTGGATATTTCACATGATCTAAGAAAAGAAAGCCATTAGCAGAATTCACTGTTAATATTTTCATGGTGGGATTTACTCAGTACAGTCCATGGAAGAGAATCACATCAGGATATACACATGTATGAGCTGAATAAAATGATGGGGTCGAAGTGGTAGTGGTGCTAGGATGCACAGTCAAATGCACAGGAGCCTGAGTCCTTTTGGAAAAGAGTAAACAATGCCACACTTACAATTTCCCTGAGGGTTTCCCCTGTGGGGCTGTTGAAAGTTACTTCATTTAGGCACTGGAGTGGGTGAAGAAAATCACCTCTTCAGAGACAGTGGTCACTGAGTGAGTTTTGAAAAACAGCATTTTTTTTTCAGAGGCAAAGATTGTTCATGTGAGGTGAACTAAAGGAGTTTGAGTCTTTTTTAGAATCTACTCAGGTATTAGAAACCCCTAAGAATATGATAATTATCTTCCCAGGACACTACTCTCCGAAGACGCATTTTCTGAAACTTTTCTGTAACGTTAGTTGAAAATTCCTCTCAATTCAAATTCAAGTCCTTATTACCATCTTATGTGCCTAGAAAACTAAACAGTTTTACTAAATATTTTAGCTATAACCTAAGACAATTTTCATGTATATCAATTTTTTCAGTTTCCCTTTGAAACTGTGAAAGTTATTTTCCTTCATTGCATATATATTAAGCACTTGCCACACCCATGAATGCTTGCATGTGGATGTGGGGGAAGAGTGTCTCTCTTTACTACAGTGTTGAGAAATTGTGGGGTTCATTTCCTATGTATATGCATATTCTAAAGAAGATTCAATGTGTTGTTTTAATCTTGTTATTTTAATGTTGTAATTCTTTCCATGGCAACTAACTGTTGAGTTTAGATATTAAAATTCTGTAATAACATAAGATAGAGGAATTTAGAAGCAGCGGAGAGGGGCAACATTTTATGTAATAGAACTTAATGTGAGGAATGATGGGGAATAGCACGCTACTCTTCATCTTTTATGTCTTTAAACAAAATTTTATTTTTAAACATGTGTAAAGATTGTTCACATTTTTTTTTTTTTTTTTTTTTTTTTTTTTTTTTTTTTTTTGAGACAGATTCTCGCTCTGTCACCCAGGCTGGAGTGCAGTGGCGCGATCTCGGCTCACTGCAAGCTCCGCCTCCCGGGTTCATGCCATTCTCCTGCCTCAGCCTCCCGAGTAGCTGGGACTACAGGCGCCCGTCACCACGCCTGGCTATTTTTTTTTTTTTGTATTTTTAGTAGAGACGGGGTTTCACCGTGTTAGCCAGGATGATCTCGATCTCCTGACGTCGTGATCCGCCCATCTTGGCCTCCCAAAGTGCTGGGATTACAGATGTGAGCCACCGCACCCCACTGATTGTTCACATTTTTTAAAAAAGTGTACCTTTGAAGAAATGGTGCAAGTAGCTAATTTTAGATAATCCTAATAGAGACCATACCCACTTTGGGCAGAAAAGAGAATATAATTATAGGAATAATGTGTCTCTACTTTGTTTTGACATTGGAAATAATGTGGAGGGAGGGCAAAATGCAGCAATCACCTAGTCTAATCAGAAATTAGACTAATATTACAGGTAATATACAAGTAACTTAGTGGGATCGTCATAGTTTTCAAAGTAAACAAATCTCTTATCTACTACTGCTCAATAACAAAATTATGTTACAGTACTTGATAAAATATACTACATAAGTAAATGGTGGTTAAAAAATATTACCCATTATTTCACTGGCATGTTACAAACAAAACATCATTGGACAAACACAGGGATATTTTTGGCTTGCATTTGTTATTTCCCACAATTTATTACTAAATTTAAAGTTGGCTATTTTTATGTAAATGGGGAAAGTATCCATGCTTTCTGGTAAAGTTTGAAGTGCCAGACAAGGCACAACTTATCCTTGCATATTAAAGGATAAACCATCTTGATAGTGTTGGTGGATCATTTGGGCTTTCTATTGTAATCATACCTTTTACTTCAAGCCTCAGTCATCTGGTAATTTACATTATGTAGAGAAAATGCACCATTTTCAGTGTAAAAGCATTTACACTAAAGACCGGGGCCTGTCAGGGGGTAGGGTGCAAGATGAGGGAGAGCATTAGGACAAATACCTAATGCATGTGGGGCTTAAAACCTAGATGATGGGTTGATAGGTGCAGCAAACCACCATGGCACATGTATACCTATGTAACAAACCTGCATGTTCTGCACATGTATCCCAGAACTTAAAGTAAAAAAAAAAAAAAAAGACACATTGCTCCATATTTCACATAAGATAATCTTCTGTAGAGTTGCTAGGCTATTGCTGAAGCTGTTTAAATTTCAAGAAAACTATATTGAGCATTGTGCTATCTTCACAATTTCTTTTTCCATAGTTCTTATTCTTCTCATAAAGCCTCTATTCAAATCTATTTTTTCACTAGAGTGATCACTTATGATAACTGCTTGGATATGTGCTCAGCACATACAGACCTGACTAGATACACTATCTGGCTCTGCTAAATGTGTGATGCTAATGTGTGTAGGTGGTGGAGTCAATGCTAAATCATAACATTTTGACAAATTTCCCTTAATGATGGTGTTATTTTATTTATTTCATCACCAATTATGCTTTTATCCAACACACTGTAGGTAACACTTATTTGAGAGGGAGAATAAGATAAGTAAACTTTACCAAGGTAAAATCAAATGAAGTTTGGGAAATGAATGAATACAAACCATTTGTATGATGAAGCTATGGGTGAAGAAGATCATTTCTTCAGAGACAGTGGTCACTGAGCAAGTTTTGAAAAAATGCATTTTTTTTTAAGAGGCAAGGGTTGTTCACATGAGGTGAACTAAAAGATTTTGGGTCTTTTTTAGAATCTACCGGGGCATTAGAAATCTACAAGAATATGATAATTATCTTAAGCTATGTGGACGGTGTTATTTTTTGGTACATGGTAAAAGTCAATTATATAGAGCCATAATATACTGAAGATCAGTCTCTTCGCATGCTCCATATTTACAACTTCTAATGAAATCACTGGGGATTCTGTAAAAACTCCAGGGTAAATTTTCTTCATACGTACTGTTCTGAATACACTGTAAGTAATTTGGTGATGTTTGAAATAATAGGCATTTACCCATTTTGGAGGTGGCACATTGCTGTATGTTTCCCAGTGATTTTATTTTAAAAATCATTTTAATCTAATAACAGAGTTTCTACAGTGTTTTTCCTTATAGTGTACAAAAGCACAAAACAAACAAAACAGGTATAAAAACTATTAGATAAATAATAAAGAGTACAGTTATACTTATTAGTTATTATAGTCTATTTAAAAATAATTTTCACCAAAAAGAGCCCATACTGCTCATATAACAATAATTTTTTTGTTAACAGTAAAACACATTTTCCAAAATAGTAGCTACACATCTCAGAACTATGTAATGAATAATAACATGGTAAGAAACTGTTCTTATTTAACAAACATATAGTCAACATGAAAGCAAAGATTGACATTTAACTCACCACTGGAAATTTCAGTCATCTCTTAGATGCCCCACTACTGAAATACTGCTCAAAATTTTCATTTACAGAAACACAGTAAGTTTTTCAGAACACTTAAATATTTTTGCGCTAAAAAACTAGAACTGGTGATATAAACTAGAAGGCTAGAAAGGTATCCAAAATTTTTATAAATCTATATTTATATTCACAATTTTCCTAAAAAGTTGAATTACTTCAACTGTACTTCTTCTTAATTTAATAGTGTAGGAAATCGTGTCAGCAATTTCACTGGGTTCTGGGTAAATACATTTAGATGTTTCTGTTTCATTTCCCACTCAGTGACTATAATTCCTTTCACTAATGTTTTCTTTAATGCTAAACAATTGAATTTGAATTAACTGAAACTTCAGACACATCTTTAAGATAAATACCTACGGATCCAATTTGTGTGTTTAGATTTGAAGTCAGACCTTCTTCTCACTTTATTCTTTATCAGATGAATTGTTTTACACATCGTGAAACAGTATTGTAGGACTTGTGCCACATGTAATAGTTATTTTTGGTCTGCTTCATATGGAAAACACAGTTATTCAATGATTTGGATCATAAATAACTTAGGTATTTGTTTCATTGTTTATTACACAGTGACATGTTACTGATGTGAATTATCTGGATAAGTGTCTTAATTCTTCTTAATTCTCTGTTTTGTAGGTTGAGACATTAACTCTCTCCCCAGAAGAACTTCAAAAAATGTTGTATTAGGGCGCACCAAGAGGATGCAAAAAGATTTAGAACTGGGGAGCTCTACAGAGCAGACGGTCAGTCTTCTCCCAAAACAAATGGCACAACAGAAATGGCGGAGGCAGGGCAACAAAACTACTGACAAGATTGAAAGAAGCTTGAGAGACACATAAACCAAAGGCAATGTGTGGCTCTTGCTGGATCCTTATTTGTGCAAACTCAATGGTAAAATTACATTCCTGGGACCTTTTGGGGAAATCTGAACATTGATTGAGGTATAAGGTGATATAAAGGTATTCATAATTTTCTTTGGTGTGATAATGGTAAAGTGCTTATTTTTCTTTTAAACTTTATCAGTTGGAGATACATGGCTGATAAATTTACAGTGAAATTACATAATGTCTGAAATTTACTTTAAAATACCTCAGAGGGGAAAAAAAGCATGCAAATGAGTGTGTGTAAGAGCTGGGATACGTAAAACACAACTGGCAAATATCAACAACCTGAGCGGAGGCATGGGTACAGGAGAAGGCTCATTCTGTATTTTTGTGCATGTTTAAACATATCCACAATAAAAATTTCCTAAAAAAAAGTTGTAGTTATTACTTTCAAACTAGAAGGAAAAGTTACTAACACTGATTTCACTCAATCTAAACAGAGACTACTGCCAAGAGAATGTTACTTTTCTATTTAGTCTAGTGGCAGTGTATGGATATAAAGTGAATGTGGTTTCCAGAGATATACGGGATTTGTTTTAAAAATACTGGAACATTTTTATTTAAAGATCAAATCAGAGTTTGCCATGTCAACTTATAGTTTTAGCATCAGCCATCTATAAATTGAACAACTAAACTGTGTCAAAAGAACTTAAAGGCAAATTGAAAACATATTCATATAACAATATCGTCCAATTACAATGAGTTGAGATCTGGAAAATGCAGCTAATCCACTGGGTTATTTCCAATCTTTATTAAAAAATATTTAAGCTTTTTAAATAAAATAAATAAAATATACTGAACTTTATTCAGTAAATATGATATTGCATCATAATTTATGAAGGTGAATCATCTAGGAAAAGTTTTACATCATAATGTACCATTAAGTCTGTAAGAATTTAAAATGTGTAAGTTTGTATGATTTGACATAATTTTATGTATGAAATCTAAATTGACATGGCTTTCATTTCTTAAAAGTTTAAATGATTTTACTTACAATTTTTATATATTCAAATCTAAACTGAAATGCAACTTATCTTTTAAAAATTTCCAGGAATTACACAGTATCATGTAATGATGCTTAAAATAATTTTGACACTTCTTGCTAAAGAAAGGTATTTTATAATTTATACCAGTCTGAGCTCTAAATGATGCAGTAAGCCAATTAAGTCATTTCTTCACATTTAGCTGCCTAGAATTCCCGGGTTCTGCAAGAACTGAGAAGTGAATTTTTATCTCTAGAATCATGGCTTCTGAGTTAAAGTGTTGTTAGTGTATGTAGTTAAGGGAAATCTTGAAATATTAGAGCTCCTAAAATTGGACTCTCTATAATGCACACATGAAAGCTTTCTCTTCTAGAACGGGACCATCCACAAACACAATTCTACCTGACTAATAATCATGACATTTCTAGACTCTCCCTCACTAGTAATTAAACTTGGCATAGTGTCATTTTGTCTTTTGGTAATATAAACAGTAACAAATTGCCCCCAGATGTCATTTTTTGCATCTTATCATTGTGAGCATAAAGAGGTATCATTTCAATAAATGAAGAAAATGAGGAAGCAAAACAGGAGGAATTAAAAACTTGGTCCTCAGGAAAATGGAATACATGCTCCCTTTTTGGAAACTGTCAGGATTACCAGAATTTATTTATCTCTTCTATAGAGGTACTTTCCCTAACTTAGTAAATAGTTGCTGAATTTCATAGAAATCTATTCACAGCATATTGAATATAGTCCTCTGCATTTCGAAATCAGATAACTTTCCTGGCATGGTTTCTGTTTTGGTACACATATTATTTATCTAGAAGAATATAACACCTTTCACTTGAAATATGTATTTAGGTGCTTTTAAAGGAAGTCAATTTTTAACCTTAAAACTGCTAAAATTTACACTGTTTACTTGCAGACATTATTAAATGCATTTTACCTGATTGCAAATCTTTCGGCAAGGCAACAGTTATCTGAAGTTCACTGCCTTAACAACCATTGGTTTTTTAAGGCATTTAATTCTCAATGTCCAAAACTACCTTACAAAACTCCCAAAACCGTAAAGAAAATAATTTATGTAGAAATCTTTTGTGTTCAAAAAGGTTACATGTGAGCCAGATAGTGGAACTTGTAACTGTGTTTTCCATATGAAGCAGACCAAAAATAACTATTACATGTGGCACAAGTCCTACAATACTGTTTCACGATGTGTAAAACAATTCATCTGATAAAGAATAAAGTGAGAAGAAGGTCTGACTTCAAATCTAAACACACAAATTGGATCCATAGGTATTTACCTTAAAGATGTGTCTGAAGTTTCAGTTAATTCAAATTCAATTGTTTAGCATTAAAGAAAACATTAGTGAAAGGAATTATAGTCACTGAGTGGGAAATGAATAAGAAAAGAATAAGCTTAGAGAAAATTATTTACAATTCTGTTTGTTCAAATATCTGCAAACATATGTTTGTGTTGAATCTTTAATTTTACTGGAGAGAAGTGAACATTTATAATAACTTTTAAAACAAATAAATACATGTAATGGCTATCTAATATCAATTTTTATTTTAAAAATATTGGAAGTGACTACTACACATAATAGAAGAATGTCCTTTTTAACTCTGATTTTACAAGTTAAAAATATGACAATGCCTGTATTATTTTTCCTTTTGGGATTAAAGCCACCTGCTATATAGACAAGTTTTATTTATGTTGTCCTCCTATAATAAAAGTAAAATTACTGAATAGAATATTAGTGTGAACACTCATACTATTTCTACTGTCATTTTCATGAAGATCAAGCTTCCCCACTGATATTGGAGTTATACAAATACTAAAATAAGAATTCAATCCCATGTTTCTGGGTTCTCTAGTTGAGCCAAAGGACCAGGTGTGACTGAACCATGTCTATTCATAACATAAGGTGGACTACTTATTAGCATTTTAGAGAATGGTTCAAATTCTACCATCTAAAATATATAACAAGTGAATTGTCAAAAAAATTACCATGACATTACTTGGGTTGTGTTATTCGACTCATCAATTTTAATTTGGAAATTAAGAAGAAAAATTTTTTCAAAGAGGGCCCTCTGAAGACGTTTCTTTCTTAGAAAGGTCATTTTATGCATTTACAGGGGCTAGTTATTTTGCTCTGAGCAACTAAAATGTATTATCTATATGATACTATTTTTCTAGGACAGGGAGGTTTGGTTTATTTGATGGGCCATAAAAAACACTGCACATAAAATTCAGCTGCTCATCTATTGTCTATCTTTTGCTCTTTCAAGAGTTACATATAGACAAAAAGTGTGTTTTTGTTGTTGTTTAAAACAAATACATCCATGTAGCACTGCCTTAAACATGAAAATTTTGAAAAAATCACCTTACATTCCCCCATAAAAAAGAAAAAGAAATTATGTGTTACGCTCAAAGATCACGAGTTACATGCTAAATTGGCTTCCAAATAGCATATATTCTAAATACTATGTTTTTTGTTAAAACTTGTAAAATTCAAGAAAAACTGTTTCCTTAATGAAGCACTTAAGAGCAAAACACTGAAATCCCAACAGATTTGCTACTTTCAATATGTGCTGAACAAATATTCATTAAATGGAGCAGTGGGTCAGCAATAAAATTTCCAAATGCTTATTACATAAGTCTTAACATTATAACTTACAGAATATAACCACCAAATGGAGAGCACAACTAAAAAAAAAAAAACGTTAAATGCATTTTATTTTACAATGGTAAAGGAACTAAGTCCCAGATTAGGTTAAAATGTTGGGTTTGATGCCTTATCAAAGTGGTCTTCGTGAAAATATTTACCAAATTATAGTTCTACATATCTCCCAATCCTGTTTTAATGTTAATTTACAATGTAAATTATATTTTTGAAAATCTTCAATGAGTGAGACGTATGCACTCTTACATCAATATAATTTTGAAAAGTATTGGAAACTTTAAAACTTCAACAATGTTCTCAATTATATGCTTTAACCTCCCATATTTTTAAAGTTGAACGACTACTTCCAGGTAATAGATGCACTGAATAAAAAGGATTTTTAATTGTATCTGAGGCATTTTTTATCTTATTTTTATCAATGCATAACTAAACTGTGACTTTAAAGACAAATTTTAAACTCTTTAATTTGAATGTACTTTAATAGATCTTTGCTGATGTAAGAAGATGGAATTTGGGCACAGAAGGCTTTCCCAGTTTTGAGGGGAAGTTGACATTTCTAGCTCTGATATTTTTGTCTTGAATTTAGCTGGCTTTTCTCTAAATTAAATCAACTAGTTAATCCTTCTCTTTCAATTCTGTTCAACTAAATTGGGTGTGAGTCACTATTAGAAGAATATATAAAACTTTAAAAGTTATAAATACCCTACTTGTAGAACTTTGATAATAATGTGTGGATATTTTTGAAATACAAGAATATTCTGGTTTAAAAAATATGTATCTGTAGCTGACAAAATTTGTCTCACAGATATGAATGTTAGAATTATATTAAAAATTGCTTTCTTTTTTGGTTTTGGTTAGGTTCCTGAAAAAAAAACTTCCTAAACCAAGACTCAGTATTGCATTTGTACAAAATAAAATGGCTACATATTAAACAGGCAAAGATAATACTGTTTCTCTCTGGTAATGGGATGTCATATGCTTTAGAGTAGGGTTTTTAAAAAATAACTTCTATTAACTCCTTTTGGCAAAGAGGCTAGCATTCATTAATTTATAGAAAAACTTTTCCATTTACTACCCTAATGAGCAGAATGAAATAATACTCCTTCTCAAGGGAACTAGCCTAATCCTGGAGAGATATTCATACACTATTGAAGACTGATATTTTTCTGGTTGGTTGGGACCAAAGTACTAGCTTGGTAACGGTATCTATAGAAAGCAAGCCATGAGAAATAAAGCTACAGCTTTTTCTTCAGTGATACCATCCCCATTCAAGAGGTTTAAATTCCTTCTCTTGAGAAAGTCATAGATAGCAGTTCTGAGAGCTTTGCTTTTACAAGGGAAATACATGCTTAAAATGTTGGGAGAACATACCTAGCTTTCAGGCCATTCTTCCATCAGGACTTAAAGCTTTAGGAGAATACCATAAATAATTTGTTTTTTAGGAAAGAAGGAGTTTAAATTCTCAATGGGATCAAAGAAAGCTATGGGAGCACATGGGGTATGAGATATTTCCAAATAGCTTCAGAATTCTGCTATTCAGTATCAAATACCACTCTGGAAAATATTGAACCTACTGAATCTATACCCACGACATCACAATCATAGTCCTTTCATTTCTCAATATTTTATTGTATTTACAAATTCTTTATTTGTCAAGAAAGTGGTAAGTCCATAGTGTTTTAAAGCCTCAGGGTTCTGTGATATATAATTCTTTAAAAATATACTGATGGCCACTTGTGCTGTGGTATAAAACATCTCAGAAATATTGGTTATTTGAAAATGCCATATTTGGTGTACTTCTGTCCAATATTGTAATACAGTGAATATAAGTTAAGCACAGTCTATAACTGGCAAATTATCAGGATACAACTGTCCGGTCATGTTGTGATAGAAAATGTGATGGTCAATAAAAACTGAAATGGAAACTCACAAAAAATCATAACCAAATGGAAATATTGAAGTTTTCCAATGGCCTGATCCATATTCATTTAAGACAGCTCCGCTTCTGACACTTCAGGTAATATTGGTCATGAATTATTTTCATTATGGGAAGAAAATACATTTTTAATCCCACTGGTAGATTTTTCTAGCAGTATACTCGATGTAGTAAGTATATATTTAGATATATTGTAAATGTACACAGTTGTTGAATAAATTATAGTGTTATGCAAAAATTCACACGAAGAGGCACTTGAGTGGCATGTTAGAAAATGATCTCTGGGGCCGGGCACGGTGGCTCACGCTTGCAATCCCAGCACTTTCGCAGGCCGAGGCGGGCGGATCACAAGGTCAGGAGATGAGACCACAGTGAAACCCCGTCTCTACTAAAAAAAATACAAAAAAATTAGCCAGGCGTGGTGGCGGGCGCCTGTAGTCCCAGCTACTCAGGAGGCTGAGGCAGGAGAATGGCGTGAACCCGGGAGGCGGAGCTTGCAGTGAGCCGAGATTGCGCCACTGCACTCTAGCCTGGGCGACAGAGCCAGACTCTGTCTCAAAAAAAAAAAAAAAGATCTTTGGTAAAGGCAAAATGAAAAACCTGCTTCATTTAGTTACAATGAAAATATTTTAACTTACTGAAATGGAATGTTTCTCAACATAAAGATGTTTTTCAAATAGGCCATAAAATGGTAAATGCTATGGCTATATACCTCTGCCTGTTTTTTCCTGTTTGCCATTTAGAGTCTCTTTGTAGATGATGATAGAAAGCTTTCACATTCAGAGTTGGTCATTTTCATTCGTTTTAACTTATTTTGAGGGGAAAAAAACCCTGTGTCTGATCTCAGTAGTAGTTGCACAGCTGTATGGTATTGTTATTCAAATCCACAAATTAACTAAATGTTTTATTATATAGATGACAGATTACTAATGTCCAGCGCTTTCCAGAACCATTTTTTTCCAGTATTCCTTTAAACTATAGTAGGATTTTTGTATCCAACCCAATTTAATTGTCAAAAAAAAAAAATGCTTGAAAAGTCCAGGGTTTTAATGTCTTCTGAATCTGTTGCTTTTGAAATTAGGCATTTCTGTCAAGTACTGAAAAATTATTGATGGTATTATTCAATAGAAAAAAAGAACTAAATGTAACAAAGGAATTGACTGAATATAAAAAATGTGATACTTCACTGTACATCTTAATTTTAAAACATGAATCTGTCCTTTTATGTTTTAGTCAAAGATGCAGGCATCTCTAATATATTTGTCACGGTAAATTTGAAAGTCACAAGTAGTCAAAAGATTTGAAAATCATATCAAGAGGAACACAACATTTGAAAGTTATTATAGCTAGTCAATAACATCTGAAAAACATTTAAAGTGGTTGGTTTATAGATATTGTATTTACTGTGATGGCTTAATTGATCAAAAATAGTTGGTAACTACTATTCCATCAACTGTAATTGAAAATAATTGGTAACTGTACAAAAATAAAAACAGATCTTGAATTTTACATTTGGAAACTTGCTTTTAAGTGCTGTTTAATTAAATCAAAGTTTCCATGGTTGCATGTGTATTTTTTAACCCATACCATTTGACCCACGAAAGTGCAGTGGGTAGTATGGCTGGAAGATAATGGGGGATGGCTCAGATATTACACAAATAGGGTACCCTGCCTCAGCTGCAAAGTACGGAGCAGGCTGATAAAAGCAAGTTACCTCTTCTGTATTGGGTAGAATATTTAGTTCTCCAAGTACTTTCAAAGCCATCATGGTGATCAGGTGGAGAATCTGTCCTCTTTCATAATTCATGAGGCAAACGGTGCTTTCATTCACAACTCCATGCAAGGTCATAAGGTAGTCATATTTGGTCATTCCTTCACCTATGAAATGGTTGTGGAGGTATGATTCAATTTTCTTTTGCTGTTCTTCTATATGAGGAAAATCAATAAAGAATCTAGAGCACATATAACGTTCTAGGTTTTTGATTTCTGACATACAGGCTGGCTTGAAGCCATGAACCAGCAAGTTGCAGTACTTCAGAAGGCCACCACCTCTAATCTCTTCAGGTTTCCTGGTAGATATGAGCTTGTGTTGCAAATGTGTCATTGCTTCCTGGAAGTCTCCATACATGCTTTCAGCTACCACAACAGGATAGGATTCTTTGGTTAGCTTGGCATTTTTGTCACTGTAGAAGTCTAACATGGGATCCAAAACAATTTGAAAGGAATCTACACTAAATTCAAACTGCCGTCTGAGCGAACTCACAAATTTTAGTTCTAAATTCTTCCCAGTGTTATTTGAAAGGGAGATAAGACTCCAACAATCATGCTCATTGCAAACCTTGACGAATTTCTGTACGTAAGCCTCTTTCATGATATCTGGGGAGATCTTTTCCTTCTTTACACCTTTTGGTAAAAAGTCAAGTAGACAGCCTAGAACTGCATCCTTAACAACCTGAAATTCTTTGTTACTTGGAAGCTCAACACCAAAAATAACGTCCAGATCCTTATAGCTGATTCCATTACGGCTTGCAAGTATGTAACTTGCTATGGAACCATTCAATCTGGCATCTTTAATAATAATTCCTTGCCCTATGAGTTGATCTTTCACAACATGAATGATGTCTTTTGGTTTTACCTCCATTGTGGGGAAATTCCCCTTTCCATGAATTGGAATTACTTCATCTAACACTTGATCCAGTGTTATAACTTGATCCCAAGTGAGACTGGTGAATCTGATTTCAGACATTGTGAAGTCAGTAGATCACTAGACAGCAAGCAAATATTGGGAAGAAATATGTTAGCACCTTAAAACCAATGCTAAAGCATATGAAAAAGTTAAAAATAGACTTACCCTCAACATAAAAATCATGATAATACTAGGAAGGAAATTACCAATATATTTAATCATGTTTAAATATAAAAGTGAAATAAAAGCCACAATTATTATGTCAAAGATGTTAGATACATTGATGAATACAAACAGATTTCTCAGGAATTTGCTGAAGTTGTAATGACTGTTGATATAAAATGGTAGCCTTTTTCAATCTTGCTTCATGTAAATACTATAATGATGGTATTTCTTTGGTGATATAAATTTTGTTCATGGGATAACCATAATGTATCATTGAGATTAATTATCATGATTGTAAAGTGAGACCAGATAACATGTCTCTGTGTTAGAACCAATGGACTCAATGGCATAGTGTTCACAAACAATATATATAATCTTTAATCCCAAAAGCATCAGATCACTCTCTCATATACTTTTCAGTTTCCTATATAACTGCTCTTACTTAAAAGAATATTACTGAAGTCTTCTGTTAGAATATGAGCTCCTTTAATTCCTTAATAAGGAAAGTATCTAATTTATCACCTCTTCTATGTGCCCAGTAGCTCTTTAAAAAATGTTAGTTGAAGGAATGTCAATTTAAAATGAAAAACAGATGAGACTACTAAATTTGTAGAATTTATATATAAATTTTTTAATATATAATTATATATTATATAATATTATCTATATATTATAATTATTAATTATATCATTAATTATTTTAATTATATTATATAATCAATATAATTAATATGATTATATTATATAATTATATAATATAATTATATATTAATTATTATTAATAATTATTTTTACAATTATATTATATAATTAATAATTAATAATTACAATACATTATATTATTAATTTAATAATATTTATATAATATTTATTAATATTATAAATTAAATATAATATATATAAATTTTATATATATAAATTTTTAATATATTCTTATGGGAATATATAAACCCATAAGATTCCTAAGCTTTAAAAAATGTTCACTGCAGATTTGCAATATAATATGCTCAGATAATTTTATAGTTTAGGGAATGTTAGGAAGCTAACATTTTATAATATATAGTAACTATAAATGCAAGTAGATATAATTATGCCATGTACAATCGCAGTGATTACATGGATCTTCAAGTACGCTAATAAGCTGTCTAAACAAATAAATCTAGGGAAGTAAATAACATTCAACATGGACATAGTTTTGGGGTTAGGCATTTGTTCCTGACTTCCAGAAATAAAAAACAATATGAAGCCTAAGACAGATTTGTGTGGACAGTATTCATATTTTGCCTAAGGAGCTATCAAACAGAATATAAATATTTGAAATTTAGTATTATGTATTTCCCTAGTAGAACTAGAGCAAACAGAATCATCTTATTTGACATCTACATCGACTACTTTGATAGTTCATGCATTTTGCAAAAGGCCAATTAAGCAACAGCATATCTATGTTAATGAGAAGGAAAAATTAAACCTATTCTGTTTCTCTGTATGTAAACCCTAGAAATATGAACTACAGACTGAGTATTTATTTTTATTATATGATGAAATGACCCATGAAATAGGATGCTTGTTTTAAGCCACTTTAATGACTAATGTTTATACAGTTTGATCAGCTACGTAAATATCCAAATCGATCCTTAAAAATGGATGGACCAAACTGACTACAAATCAGGCTTTCAGAATTTGGTAATTCATCTATCGAATGAAATGATCTATATAGCATCTTTAGAACACTGGAAAGAGCAAGATGCTACATGAAGTGATACAACATGCAATGAGAACTGGTAATCTTATTTTCTAGTTCCTTCTCCTGAAATTATCACTGAATTATTAGAAGCTAACAGTTTGTTACGCTCAAATTCTCAATCTAGAAAAGGAATAGTTCACAACACTGCCTGGCTTCATGTAAAGGTTTTAGGAAGAAAAACAATTTACCTAATACATATTTTTTAAATATCACATATAAACTATAAGATTTTAATTTATGATACAGCAAAAGTTCTAAAATTCCTTCTTCATGTGCAAATTTGTTTTGCAAATATATATTTTCCTTTCCTTAATGGCAAATTTCCATTGTCAATATCAGTAAAAATTTTTAAAAATTCAGTGGTCTAATCCCAGGCCTACAGTCTCCATGTAAATCATCTACGATCTGAAAATAAAGGAAAACATTTATGTTGCTATATTGACATTACTGAAATTATGAAATTCTTTCCCAAACAAAAGTTGACAGGACCCTTATATACAAATAAAACCATCCAGAGACTTAACTAAAATAAATAATTGCCAAAATGCAGAAGTCCTTGATCAAAAGATATCCTTCAAACCAAGAAATAGGAAGCCCTGCTTAATATCTTGGATCTGTTCCTAGATATCAGAGAAGGGAGAAGATAGGATTTTTTTTCCCAAACAAAATGGCAGTAAGATCTTGCAAATATAAGAAAGTGGTCCAAAATTTAACTTCACTTTATACCAGGAAAGTGGTGTAGAAAAACTGTCCATCAGTCTGCAACTTTCCAATTGCCACTTAATTATCTATGCTAGTGATTTCCAAACATTTTAGTCTTTTCAATTACCTACAAGCTTTAAAAACACACATATAAAATAGTTTAGGCCTAGTATTTCATAATAATTACAGAAACAGTGACGACAAATTGCTAGGATGTGGAGAAATGGTGTCCTTGCATGAGCAACACATTATTCAACTGTCTAAATCAAGGCTTTAATAACCAGTTAGGTTTTTTTTAACCTTTCTCTAGCCATAACTATGAAAGCTTGTTTTTGAAATCAAGTCTATTTTATTGACATATTATTACTAACTGACAAATTCTGAGTTACCATGTCACTAACTACCTCTACTGTTATATAAGAAAATGAAAATTACACATTTTTAAAATTAGCCCTAGAAAAAAGCGTTAATTATGGTAAAAACTTGTGATACATATACACTCAAACATACATATATATATACACACACACATATAGACATATATAAGCACAAAATATAATAAAATACATGTCACAATGGAGTAAATATAAGTGATTTGTACTGATCTGGAATCTATACGTGCCTCCAACAATGCTGACCTCTATTAACATGAATAATCAAGATTCGACAATAATGTTATGCTCCTTTTGGCACAGCTACTGTTCATTTTCACAGAATGTACAATATCAACGTAGTGTTATTAGTACAAATTTCAAATATGGCATTAAAGTAATAGGACTTATCTTAATGTGTAGATTATGGCTCCATACTTAACTGCATATAGTAGAGTCAATCACCCATATATCAAAAACAGCACATTAGAAAACTTGTTGAGAAACTTAATTTGAATTTTCTGAAACAAAAAGTATGGCTAAATAGAAACTTTGGATGAATGTCATGGTAAAGGTGGAAAAACTGCAACAAAGCCACCCACATTGCTTATAATACTGTCTTGGGTACAATCCAACTTTTAGTTACTGAAAGTGTGTTTTATTGAGTATGAATTATAAAGCTACATTTTCATGAGTTAAAATTCCAAATTCAAGGCAGAAACTCTTCAATAATTTTCCACATAAACCTCAATAGAAGCACAAAACATGAAATTTCTAATTATCATTTTCAAAATGTGGAGATCAGCAGTAGTTCACATTGCAGAATATTTAAATCTTGTTTGGCTCCCTGTCTTCTCCCAATTTACTTATCTTTTAAGCTAACATTTTTCCCATCTAGCCTAACCTATTAGTATGCCTGTAATGTATCTGACTATAGTAAATGCCAAAATCAATACAAAGTGGTATCCATTATTCAACTGGTTAAATTCATCTGGGAATGCAAAGCAAAGCAAGCAATTTGCCAAGATATCACAAAAGACTATGAATGGATATTTGTATAATAAATAAAATGTAATTGTTCTCCCTATTACAACCCTATGCTCCCTTTGACCATGGGAAACATAAGTTAGCCACTCTTCACCTGTCTATATTAATATTAGAACTATATTTTCAAAGAGAATGAGATAAGACGTCATACTTACATTGAAAGGATTGCTTTCAAGAATGCAATATAGTTGAGTTAAAATGATTATTCAGTAGATCCTTCAGTGAAGATGGTAATTTTCATATTATCACTGAATAAAGTAATACACCAATCAGAAAAACTGCAAGATAATAAAAGCAAAAATAAAGTTCTTTAATAGATATTATATACAAATAATATAATGATGCCCCATGGCCAACAGTCCTGCAAATTATATACATACATACATACATACATACATACATACATACATATATACATACACACACAGACACATACATACACACAGAAGAAATGATAAAATGATTGCTCTAAAATAGTGGTTCTCAAAGTTTAACATGCATTAGAATTACACAGATGGTTTGTAACTCTAATGCATGTTAAAATTTGACAACCACTATTTTAGAGCAATCATTTTATCTGTGTGTAAACACACAGATTTCTGGGTCCCACCTCCAGAGTTTCTAATTTAGCAGGTCAGATGTGGGGCCAGGATATCTGCATTTCTAATAACTTCCAAGGTGATGCTGATGCTGCTGGTCAGGGAATGACACTTTAAGAACTGCTACACTAAGGAAAACTGAGAAGAAATGGTAAAGGAAAAGTAGTCTCAATAGCAGTTCCTAGTCCCTCATATTTTGGCTATTTCCACTGAATTTAAAACATTACATTAAATAATACAGAAAATTCTAATCAAAGTGAATACTCTTTTAAACCATAAACTTTTGAAAACATTTCAACAGTACAATATTCTTTTCTGAGCTGGACATTAAGGCCAGTAGAAAGTCTTTCTAAAACTTATATTGTGGTCCTAAATCTAATTAGTTCCCTTACCTATAATAAATGATTGTATATAAAAATAAGTTCCTGTACTTTAGAAACTTTCAAGTTATATATCCATATATACCTACCTATAGACAAACAAACAACAAGATTTTGGTCTGAATGTATTATATTTTACCAGTCTAAAGAAGTATTAAACATGATTTGACTATTGGAAAGAGGTATTAGATATTTTATTTGACACATTGCATTTGTTTCCAAGAGAGAATATTAATGTCTGTGAGAAATAACAGTTCAGTATTTAAGCAATGATTTACTCATAACCAACCATTATCCCTTTAAAATACAGATACCTATTTCAGAATAAAAAGTATTTTCTTATATCAAGAAGAAAAGATCATGCTTATCAAGTAATATCAATTTGATGTTTCCATACTGTGTTCAATAAGATTGTAGAATACCCTGAATAGTATACTGCAATAAAAAACTATAAAATAAAGTGTTAATCATCTCACAGAAGTGTCTTGCATTGTTTTCACTCAGTCAAAAGTAAAACCTGTAGTATTACTTTAACCCAAAAGAAAACTACCATTGGTATTTCACTCATTCAATACTGAAAGGAACAACAGTAAATAAAATACTGATTTTGACACTTGTGGACCAATAAGCCAGGCAAGGTCAGAAAGATCCCTCACCCAGTCATTAACTTTGTGTCTGGCTCCATGATGAAAAATGTAAGATGTCTACTGTTTTGTCATTTTGCTCTTCAAAAATAAAGTTGTGATATCAGTTAACTAGTTGGGTGCTCAAATCATATTCTTTTAATAATTGTTGGGAAATACAGAGGGAGCTGTAAAAGGAATAAAGCATTAAAATAGCTATGTAGCAATAAGAGAAACCCTTTTAACCAAATTATCTTAACAGTGAAATTTGATTTTTTTTCAACTATCAACACTGTAGATAATGTTTTTGCTTGTTTATTGTGCTAACCCAAAGCAAAAAGATACCAAAGATAGTAAAAGCAGTAAAAAGCAAAGCAAGTGAGTTGTTTTAAATGGGACAAAAGTGATCTCTGTACCAGTAGAGAGCTCTAGTGCTTTAGTTGCCTAACTATAGAGAAAACTAATTAAAAGTAGAAGTGTGTTTCCAATAGTCCTTATTGTATCAATAAGAATAAGACTGATAAAGAAAATGTGGCACATATACACCATGGAATACTATGCAGCCATAAAAAAGGATGAGTTCATGTCCTTTGCAGTGACATGGATGAAGCTGGAAACCATCATTCTCAGCAAACTAACACAGGAACAGAAAACCAAACACCGCAGGTTCTCACTCATAAGTGGGAGTTGAACAATGAGAACACATGGACACAGGGAGGGGAACATCACACACTGGGACCTATCAGGGGGTGGGGGGCTAGGGGAGGGATAGCATTAGAAGTACCTAATGTAGATGACGGGTTGATGGGTGCAGCAAACCACCATGGCACGTGTATATCTATGTAACAAACCTGCACGTCCTGCACATGTATCCCAGAACTTAAAGTATAATAATAATACAAAAGAATGAGATTGAAAACAAATGCACTTTTAATATACTTTGCCTTGAAAAAGTCATTGATATTTTGCAGTTTTCTCTATACATCAAAGAGTTCCCTAATATTCCCAGATATCTTGAATCTACAATAATTATACATACTTTCTTTTCTGAATGTCTACTATATTTAGTAAACATTCAGATAAGATATTCAGATATTCTATTTAGTAGATACCCATGTAACCTAAAAGTAATTCTTAGAATAGCCACCAAATCAGAATATATGCCCCTTTAAAGGGAGATATTATTCCATAGAATAATTTAGATTACAGGCTATGGAAAACTAGTAGTAGGGTATAAAAAATAGAGGTACATATACTTAAAGTTGACCTCATGTTGTCTGCCCTATCTTTAAATGAAGATTCCTAGTGGCAACACCTTAAGGCAGATACTTTATCTATGGTTGTAACACTAATTTATTCCTGTAATAGCTAAAGCTTTAAAATGTGTTTGAAATAAAATGGAAATTAAGAAATTGTACATAAATTTGTTTTTTAATTTTATTATTATACTTTAAGTTTTAGGGTATATGTGCACAATGTGCAGGTTTGTTACATGTGTATACATGTGCCATGTTGGTGTGCTGCACCCATTAACTCGTCATTTAGCATTAGGTATATCTCCTAATGCTGTCCCTCCCCCCTCCCCCCACCCCACAACAGTCCCCAGAGTGTGATGTTCCCCTTCCTGTGTCCATGTGTTCTCATTGTTCAATTCCCACCTATGAGTGAGAACATGCAGTGTTTGGTTTTTTGTCCTTGCAAGTTTGCTGAGAATGATGGTTTCCAGTTTCATCCACGTCCCTACAAAGGACATGAACTCATCCTTTTTTATGGCTGCATAGTATTCCATGGTGTATATGTGCCACATTTTCTTAATCCAGTCTATCGTTGTTGGACATTTGGGTTGGTTCCAAGTCTTTGCTATTGTGAATAGTGCCGCAATAAATATACGTGTGCATGTGTCTTTATAGCAGCATGATTTATAATCGTTTGGGTACATACCCAGTAATGGGATGGCTGGGTCAAATGGTATTTCTAGTTCTAGATCCCTGAGGAATCGCCATACTGACTTCCACAATGGTTGAACTAGTTTACAGTCCCACCAACAGTGCCTTCCTCCCACTGCACAATCGTGAAGGGCTTCTCTAGAAGGCACTAAAAGCTCTTCATAATTTCTTAGCTAAAAGGGAATATAGGGTCTCAAAATCTGAAGCTCAGCTCTGTCAGACTTCAGTAAAGTAAGTCAGTCAGTCTTATCAAAAGGGATGAGAGCACCAGGTGAGAAAAGGATTAACCCCATTTACTTTAACAGTTAAAAGGATTCTTAGGCATTAATGAATTTTGCAGACTGTGGGTACCTGGGTACAGTGGAATAGCTCACCCTTTATACCACCTCATAAAAGAAACTCGAGCAGATAAAACTCACTCCCTAACTTAAGAACCTAAAACTCAAAAGCCTTTAAACAATTAAAGCAAGCCTTGCTTGAAAGCAGCAGCTTTCTTCAGTCATCCCATAAGGAAGCCATTTAATCTCTATGTATCAGAAAGGAAGGGAATGACCCTGGAAGTTTTAACTAAGGCTCAAGGTGCAGCTCAACAATCAGTGGGTTACCTAAGCAAGGAATTTAACTTAATGGCTAAAGGATGGCCAGCCTGCCTCTAAGAAGTTGCAGTGGTGGCTTTGCAGGTGCCAGAAGCCAACAGGTTAACCATGGGGAATAACTTAACTGTTTACACCCCACACAATATAGCAGGACGGCTGTCCTCTAGGGAAAGTCTCTGGCTAACAGACAATCACCTCCTCAAATATCAAGCTTTGCTGCTAGAGTGATCTGCAGTCCACCTAAAAAACTCCCCCTGTCTGAATGCAGCCACTTCCTTCCAGAGAAAACTGGAAAACCTGAACATTATAGTGAACAGATAGTGGTATAAACTGATAAAAGAAATAATAAGAATCACTGTTTATATTCTCTGTAGTTTTAATTAATAAAAATAATTTTCTTAAAAAGTGCTCAGCTTAATTAAAAGTGGGTATCTAAGTTATAGGTATTTTTAAAAGCCTTTATGTTTTTCTTTTCATAAATTTGTTTTTCTGGAAAAAGTTTTTTCTCAGTCAGCTAAATTATTTTCCTCCACTCTGTCTTGCCACTCTTGGTGCATGCATAAAAGGCCCTAGGATAACTTCTGGTAACCCAGGACTCCTTGAGAAAACAGAAAAGTCACCACAAATCCCATTTTGGAAAAAATATCTGTTTTCCTCATTAAACCCCTGAAATTAGAGGCAAATAAATACCTCTCAAAATCTATTTTCGCCTTCCAGGTATGCTTGTTTGTCAGGGCGCAGAAACTACATACTTTCTGAGCCCTATTCTTAAATGGTTCCACCCTAAGCTGATGGATTTTCTTCTGCCTGTCTGTGTAGTTATACATGTGTTGTGTGTGTAATGTCTATTTAAGAAGAGCTCTAATTAATTAACTTGAAAAAGGATAAGCCCTTGGACCAAATATTTTTTAAAGGGAAAAATAAAAGCTCTGGTACCTTTCAGTTCATGTGACTTTAATCTTTAAAAAATAAAAACAGCCTTAAAGATTATTGGTAAAATGCAAATGTCTTCAAAATATAAATAGGTAGTCTAAATTATGCAAGTCACGTAGTAGGTTTGCTAAATGTTTTAAGGTTTTAAACTGCTTCTTTGGCCTTTAAAAACTGTTCGACTTGCCTGCTTCACAATGGGTAAGGTCTGGGGACATATGAAAGTAACCATGTCTCTAATTATGCTGAAAAAAGTCAAACTTTATCTGTGCCTAGTATATAATTATAACAACTTACCAAGTTTTACATTAAAGTTAAAAATTGCTAAGAGTTACCATTATAACATGTAAATAAGTCTACTGTATTAGTCTGTTTTCATGCTTCTGATAAAGGCATACCTGAGACTGAGAAGAAAAAGAGGTTTAATTGGACTTACAGTGCCACATGGCTGGGGAGGCCTCAGGATCATGGTGGGAGGCAAAAGGCACTTCTTACATGGTGGCAGCAAGAGAAAATGAGAAAGAAGCAAAAGTGGAAACCCCTGATAAACCCATCAGATCTCGTGAGACTCATTTACTATCATGAGAATAGCACAGGAAAGTCTGGCCCCCATGATTTTGTTACCTCTCCCTGGGTCACTTCCACAACATGTGGAAATTCTGGGAGATATAAGTCAAGTTGAAATTTGGGTGGGGACACAGCCAAAACATATTGACTACTGAAAATGGATTTACGTGCAAGTGTGTGAAAACAGTAAAATGTGTTTTTACTAAAAAATTGTAAGAAGGCATGGAAATGTACATTTTGCCTACGGATAAAGAATTTTCTTAAAATAAAGCAGAAGATTTAAGCAAACTGTGGAAAAACTGTATGAATTAATCTTACCATGAAAACTGTATATACATATTAACTAAATTCAAAAGAGTATTATATAGATTTTTCTTTAAGTTAAGCATTAAAATAAAAGCACAACAAGGTACCCTTTTCAGCAAAATTTGTAAAGGGTTACAAAAGGTTTGTAAAGACTTCATGATCAAACTGGTGAAAATTAAATATAATTGTCTATAAGGTTTCATTAAAAATTGGGGTTAACATTAATAGTAAACTAATGCAAGGGTAAAATTTGGCTTTCTCTCTTGAACAGGATTTTTGTGTAATACTAAAGGCTAATAAAAGGCTTTTGGTTTTTCAAAATTTTAAGTCATCATTTTAGAAAAATAAATAACTTATGGTAATCTAAAATTCCATTTCATAATATCAAGTGTTTTAAACCAATAACATATTTAACAGGCTTCCCAAAATAAATTGCCTTTCCTAACACCTAGCTTTCAGATGCTACAGAGGGCCCCTAGAGCATCCAGAAAACAGGTAAACAGAATTATTAAAGATGTTTAAATACATGGAATTGCCAAAGTAATGTTTAATCTTCTTCAGGTTATATTTCAGTAAATATTATTATTATTATTATTTTTTGAGATGGAGTCTCACTCTGTTGCACAGGCTGGAGTGCAGTGGCGTGATCTTGGCTCACTGCAACCTCCACCTCCCGGATTCAAGTGATTCTCCTGCCTCAGCCGCCCGAGTAGCTGGAATTACAGGTGCCCACCACCATGCCCAGCTCATTTTTGTATTTTTAGTAGAGACGGGGTTTCACCATATTGGCCAGGCTGGTCTCGAACTCCTGACCTTGTAATCCGCCCACCTCAGCTTCCCAAAGTGCTGGGATTACAGGCATGAGCCACTGTGCCCGGCCTTCAGTAAATATTATTAACATATGTTCTAAAACCATATGGGATGTCTAAGGTTCTAATGTTTAAATATATGCTATCAATTATAATGGAAATTATCTTAAACTGTTGTAAACCACAAAAATAACCAAATTTCTTTGACAATTGTGTTTCTAACTGTAAACACCCTGATAATTTTGTCATTTAAGACAATTGTTTTAATCCTCTTCAAAAAATGTTTTAAACTCAGCTGTAAAACTTTAACAGGTGCTCTCAAATGCAGGTTTCTAATAATGGAAAAGCATACAGGATTCATAAAAAGCTGAAATGTTTATAAATATCAAGCAAAACAAGAGTTAACTGAATGGACTGAACTCATAAAAAGCTAAAATAATCTTTTTAACTTTTGCTTAAAATATTGCTAATCCTTGTTTTGTTTTTCAGTCAAGAAAACTTATTTTAAACTAGATACAGCCTTTAACAATTAAGTAAGGTATACTCCTGTAAGCAAAATGTAAAACATGTTTGTTTCTCTCTGCCTGGTTCCTCTAAAATTCAGACACTAGTTGTAAGCATTCTTAACTTCTAACAATATATTGTTTGCATCAGTGCAATAAGAATGCATTTTCTTTTGCAACAGGACAATTTAAAAACTGGTGTTTTGCCAAGGGTTTAACTAAAAGGATGTGTTTCCCTTTAAGAAGTCAAGCTTAACTTGAAAAGCCAAAAAAAGCCTCTTGGAAAAATTGGCCTCATACTTTGTCTACACAGTCCCTGTACAGGGTTCCTAATCTGTGGTGAGTAAAAAAGTCATTTTCTAACAGGCCCAGAACACCATGCTCTTGAAACCTCAGAAAAAAAGTTTACCCAAATCACAGGTATTTAAGGGTGCAAACCCATGGCTGGGCTCAGCTTTAAAAAGTCCTATCTAAGATTCCTTGTAAAACAGAGTTCCATCAAAGCCCATCTAAAAGGCCTATATAAAGGTAATTATTCTTGCTGCAGTTTCTGTAAATAATCAGGCCAAGTATGAGACTAAAGTCTATTTTGCAAACAACACAGTCTTATCATAATTTGTTTTTAACAAAAATGAGGACTGGAGAAAAAAATTATGTTTCAAAAGTTATCATACAGCTGGCATTAATTTCTAGTCTCAGTAGTTGTTTTCAAGTTCTTGCCTACCTACATTTTAAACTAACCCTATTCCTGTAAATCAACCAGCAATCTCCAACTACCACTCAAAGGAAACAAAAGGGAATGGGTAATGTAGAAATCGAAAACGATATTCTAGTTCTGGGCAATTATCCCACAAGTCCTGCCAGGTAATAAAAGTAAATAAAGTGCACATAACCCACAAGTTTCTTTGTTTAAAAAGTAAAACCAAGAAAGCTAACCGAAGCCAAGCCCCATGAACCCAAACCTTAACACGCATAACTAGCCATCACTTAGCCTTGGAATTTTTAAGCTTCTTTACCTCCATCCTTGTTTCATTTTAATACATGTACTCTAATAACCCACATTGTTTCTTCTCATCTAAAGGCTATCAAGCTACAAATGGTAATCCAAAAGGAACCATGCATAAACATGCCTTTCTTCCAAGGACCCTTAAGCCAGCCCCCAAAAAACCCTAGTTGCTGTTCCCCACACAACACCCCTCTCCAGCAAAAAGTAGCTAAAAAAAAATCAACGCTTAATCTCCCTAACAGCAGTTAGGGTCTCCACTCCTGACGGGGAGAATAAGAGAGAAAAGGTAGGCAGTTAGGGTGGGTCCTTGGTAAAACTCATGTAATCAGAGAAACAGCCTGAAAAATCAGGCTGCAGGCCCAGATAAGAAAACTTGCACAAACCTCTGGCCCACTCAGATAAAGAAACAAGGCCCAACCTTTGTTCTTTGTGCCTAAGACATGCCTGCAGCCACTGTAATAAGAGAACAAGACTCTGCATAGAAATGTCTTTGTCCTTTGTATAACCAGCAGGCTTCCAGGAAATAGTCTCTTCTCCTTATGTGGGCATGTACATGGGGTGCTCCAGTAGGTTCTGGTGGGCACTTTTTTTTTTCCTTTTCTAAACATGCTTTAAACCGTAAGCTTGGCCTAAATAAATCATTGCTTCAGCTCCTAATTAGTCCCAGGGCCAAGGTCTTTGGCCAAGCTTTCACTTCAGCTTCTACTAGGTCCTGGGCCAAGCTAGGTAGCCCCAATAAATCATCACTTCAGCTCCTGATTGGTCCCAGACCAAGCTAAATCACACTTTCTCCAAAACAGCCTGCAAACTATGCACGTTCCTTCTCATCCCGGTCTATAAAAACCCTGAACCCCAGCCTCATGGTGGGGAACCCCTTTGGGCCCCACTCTCAGCTGCAGAAAGCATTCTTCTTTTGCTTATTAAACTTTCACTTGAAATTCACCCTTGTGTCCATGCTCCTTAATTCTCTTAAATATAAAACAAAAAACTCTGGATACTATCTCAAACAACAAAATACTGCTACATATTTTGCTTCATTGGGAAAACTACAATAGTAGCACTACTTCCACTTCCTACTCTTCCTCTGCCCCTTCCAGTGGCTGTAGCTGGTAGAGATTTATAGCTATGTGAATTCAACAGCCACCAAGTGAACTTCTCTTGCTTCTGGTATACATGATGCAGAGTTGCTGCCTCTCCAAACTGCCACCAATTTCAGAGAAGCAAGCTGGCCAGAGAAATCTCCAGCCCCTTTTGAAGGGAATGGCTGAGAATACTCTAAAGTACAATGGGCTTTCAAGCAAGCTGGGAGCTAAAGCCACCTAGTGAGACCAAAATGCCATTCTCTCCGCACTGGATGCTGTACAACTCGCCATGACCCTCACAGTAAACCCAGTAATCTCATAAGCTTTTTCCACATCATTCCAAATCACTAACCCCTCTGTGGATAACCCTGTCAACACTCAAGGAATTAAGTATTCTCTGAAGGGGACTCCAGAATTATAGCCAACACCATATACATCTTTCACATCCCTCTTAAACACTATCTGAGGAAGGAGGAAAGTAGAAACCCATCCCAATGTTTCTAGAAAAAGCCTTTTATCAAAAAAACAAAAAAACAAAAAACTTCTGTTCATAGCTCTCCCCGTCTACTCACCACACCCTCTCAGACATTAAAACTTACCTCACCAACTGCTGCTCTCCTCAAACCCATCCCATCAAGGAGAAACTACAGGGGTGTGGTGTCAGCGTGAGGCTCAGGAGGGAGCCTGCTAGTAAGCAAGCAAGAGAAGGGGCCATTAAAGATAAAATGAAATGCAATTTTTTTTTTTGAGATGGAGTCTAGATCTGTTGCCAGGCTGGAGTGCAGTGGCGCTATCTCAGCTCACTGCAATGTCTGCCTACCGGGTTCAAGCGATTCTCCTGCCTCAGCCTCCCGAGTAGCTGGGATTACAGGCATGCGCTGCCATGTCCAGCTAATTTTTGTGTTTTTAGTACAGACGGGGTTTCACCATGTTTGTCAGGATGGTCTTGAACTCCTGACCTCGTGATCCACCCACCTCGGCCCCCCAAAGTGCTGGGATTACAGGCATGAGCCACTGCACCCAGCCATGAAATGCATTTTTTAAAGGGAGAGAAATAAAGAAAGAAGGAATCATATGGATTCCACCTACCCTAGGTGGGGTGATCTCTTATTACTTTCCATTCTCCTTCATTGCTGAACTTTCTCCCGTGGGATACTACTACCTTTCTCCTTTCCTACACCAAAAACTATTTTCCCTTTTTTTCTTATAAATAATGACTTGCCCCATGAATTCCCAACCTCCCATTCAATAATCTCCACTTTTTTCCCATCCCCTGTCACACAAATAACTCCTCCTTCTCCTCACATTTCTTCAAGCATTTCCAACACAAATACAAATTTAAGTTCACGCTCAGAAGGCAGTTTTGCTGAAAGAAGTGGCATTTTTTTCTAGTCACTTTTTTCCTTAATTCTCCTTATCATGGGGAAGTCCCCTCCCTCATTTCAACACCTTCTGCTCTTGGTTTGGCTACAGATATTCAAGTCTTCATGTTTTCTCTCACATCTGCAGTTAATTTTCATAGGAGAAAAAGGGTGAATGATAATGGCATTCTTTAAAAAAACAATTTCAAAATGCGGTCTTTGATATTTTAAAATACAATTGGCTTAATAAAATCCACAAGTTTACGATTAATTTGATTATTTTTCTAAACTTTACTTGCATTAAATTGTTCTACTAGAGGAAAATAAGGTAACTTCACTCTTAAGATACTTAAAAGCTATACAATGAGGCCACGCACGGTGGCTCACGCCTGTAATCCCAACACTTTGGGAGGCTGAGGCGGGTAGATCACGAGGTGAGGAGATCAAGACCATCCTGGCCAACATGGTGAAACCCCATCTCTACTAAAATACAAAAACAAATTAGCTTGGTGTGGTGGTGCATGCCTGTAGTCCCAGCTACTCTGGAGGCTGAGGCAGGAGAATCGCTTGAACCTGGGAGGCAGAGATTGCAGTGAGCTGAGATCACGCCACTGCGCTCCAGCCTGGTGACAGAGCGAGACCCCATCTAAAAAACAAACAAACAAAAACTATACAAATGAGATAAGACATGAGTGCTTTAAAGGAAAAAAAATAATCTGAAAAGGAAGTTCAGGACTATATAAAAAATATACAGATATGTAAACATGCTTGATTACCTGACAATAACTTTCTTTCACTGGTATGTAGTAATTAAAAACATTTGATATCCAAAAAGGAATTAGGTATAGTCTTTTAATACTTCACTTCAGAAACAAATTAAATTTTGAAAATAATCCATCATCAGGCTATTTATTGAGATGTCAATGTGTCAGTCAATTAATGTAGGACGTAGGGAGTTTTGTAACTCTCTTACTCTGGAGTTCTGAAAAAACATAATTCTTAATACTATATCAACATGTCAGTTATGTCTTTTATCTCTTACTCTTGAGCTAGTTCAGAAAATAAAATATTAAAACAATTATTGATGCCCTTTTAAACTATTAACTGAGTTCAATTTTACCACAGCCATGATTTTGGGCACAGTTATTAATGAAAGAGATAATTTTCAAAGATATTTTAGTTGAATCAAGTAAGTTTCTGGACAAAATATAAATTAAACGTCAATTTTGGTGTGTGCTCAGAGTTAAAACTAAAAGAAAAACTCCCTTTCTACAAGATTTCTCACCGTGTCTTCTGATCGTAGACTTTGCTGAATTTAACAAACAGTCCTACTCTGAAGACTAACATCCTTTTCCAGAGTTCTGCATCACCTGATCTCCACACATTCTCTACACTTCACTTGCTGCAATACCAGGGTTACTGTTGCCAGGAGACAAGGAATATTATTATTGCATCATTAATGCTCTTATAGATGGGGGAATTTTCAAAAAACAAATTTAAATGGGGCAATTCTGAGTCCCAAATCTCAAAAAAGACAATGTTATACTGGATATATTGAAGATTAAAAACAGGTTCCTCAAGATACTTGAATTTAAGTTAAAAAATAGTGAAGAGGGAGGAAGGAGAAAAAAATAGTGAAAATAACCAGTTAAACCATGTAGATTCACACAGATAGGCAAACATTTTTGTTTTGTAAGTATTGTAACTGCCTACATGTAACTTCAAAATTAAGTTGTAATTTCTGAAATACAGAGTTTGGGAAAATATTCTCTATTTAATTTTTACCCCCAAGTGAACATGCTTTTGTTTAAAAAAAAATCCTTAAACAATTAAAAAGAGGCTGGTCATGGTGGCTCATGCCTGTAATCCCAGCAATTTGGAAGGCTGAGGCTGGAGGATTACTTGAGCCCAGGAGTTCAAGACTAGCCTGGGCAATATAGAGAGACTTCGACTCTATAAAAAATTTAAAAAGAAATTAGCCCGGTGTGGGGATACATATCTGTCATCCCAGCTACTCAAGAGGCTGAGGTAGGAGAATTGCTTGAGCCCAGAAAGTCAAGGCTGAAGTAAGCCATGATCACACCACTGCACTCCAGCCTGAGAAACAGAGCAAGCCTTTGTCTCAAAAAGAAACAGTTAAAAAAGTATTATGGTTGATAAGTATAATTGTTTTGAGTGCCAACAACTAATTTTAAAAAGAACATTTAAAAGACAGAGTTCTTCCCAACATAATGTTTTGTTACAGTATGTCCAATTTATAGAAACTATCACATAACTGTTTGAATAAGAATATCAAGATTACAAAGATAGGCAAGTAGGTAGATATATTATCTGGCTAAGCCAGTGATGCATGTGATATTTTTAAGATAGATAATTTATAGCATTTTCCAGTAAAACATAGAAAAGACTAAATACATTTTGGAGGGGCCAAAGGTAAAACAAGATACCTACTCAATGTTTTCCTGGCACTATAATATATGACGAAGAAATAAATAATTTTTAGTAACATTTAAGACTATAATCCTAATCCTTGTATATAGACAATGTTACATTGGAGTTTAATTTTAAAGAAAAATATACGTGTACAGTTTCTTAAAAATATGAAAATTACATTACATGATACATATAATACTGAATATAAATTTTTAATTTTAAACTTTTGAGTGTAGAATTTTTAAACATAATTAAATGGCAACAATAACCAAAAATTATATGATGCTTATAATGTGTCAGGTATTAAGTGCTTTAATTAACTCAATCCTCATTCAAAAGAATGTAAAGAATAGAGGAAGGGTCTATGATCCCACTGAAAAAAATAAAAAACAAATTATGCAAAGAAATTCATAAAAAGAGTAACAGGTAAAATGGACATGATGGACAAAGAGTTAGCTAGCTAGGCAGGGGGTGGAGGAGGGGTTTTAAGTAGAATAAGAAATCAGATATTTTGTAGGGTGCCATTTAATGTACAAGTAAGGGGTATTGGAAAGAAATCTGAAAATGTCATAAGGCAGTTTCATTAATCAGCAATAATGAATTCTGTAAAGTACTACATGTTTAAAATAAAATACATATATCAGATGTAGGTCAAATTCTCAACTATCTTTTTATAAAGATTTAAAAATATGTCTTATACCAATATAAAAAGTCAAAACAGTATAATGACAAAGATAGTACAAGTATCAGTGAGAAAGAAGATGGGAAGAAGGAATTTTGGGAGAAGAAAAAGACAAAACAGAAGTCAAAAGACAACTACTGCTAAACAGCTGTTTAGCAATCCAAATATTCTGGTTTCATCCCCATTCATTCCAAAGGTCATAATTCCCAATTTGACCAATAGTGTCATTCTCTTTTGACTCATTTTGGATACATACACTTTTTAAATCAACCAGAGTTTTGGGAGGCTGAAGCAAGAGGATCTGTTGAGGTTAGGAGTTTGAGACCAGTGTGGGCAACATAATGAGACCCTGTCTTTGAAAAAAAATTAAAAAAATTAGTTGGGCATGGTGGCATGAACCGGTAATCCTATTTGGGAGGCTGAGGTAGGATTATCACTTGAGCTCAGGAGTTCGAGGCTGCAGTGAACCATGACTGCCCCACTGCACTCCAGCCTGGGCAACAGAGAGAGAACCTGACTCAAAAAAAAAAAAAAAAAAAAATTAAAAATCCCTTTTCAAGTAAGAATGGTTTTTATGTTACTGAGTGAATTGTGGCATTTTAGGGCAAAAATGAGGAAATAATCTCAGAGCTCAAAGACTGGTGCTCTGAAATAACTCAGTCAGAAAAAATTTTTTAAAAAGATTAAAGAAGAATGAATAAAACCTCCAAGAAATATAGGATTATGTAAAGCGACCAAGTCTACACCTGACTGACACCCTTGAAAGAGGAGAGAAAGCAAACACCTTGGAAAACCTATTTCAGGATATTGTTCATGAACATTTCCCAAGCTCACTAACAAGGCTAACATCTAAATTCAGGAAATGCAGAGAATCCCTGCAAGATAATATACATGATGACCATACCCAAGACACAAAGTCATCAGATTTTCCAAGGTTGAAATGAAAGAAAAAATGTTAAAGGAAGCTAGAGAAAATGGAGCAGATCACCTACAAAGGGAACTCCATTAGGCTGACAATAGATCTTTCAACAGAAACCCTAAAAGCCAAAAGGCACTGGAGGCTTGTATTCAGCATACCTAAATAAAAGAAATTCAAAGCAAGAATTTCATAGCCAGTCAAACTAAGCTTCATAAGCGAAGGAAAAATAAGATTCTTTTCAGAAAAGCTAATGCTAAAGGAATTTATTACCACCACACCTGCCTTACAAGAGGTCCTGAAGATAGGGCTAAAAGTGGGGAAAAAAAAACTACTGCCAGCCACCACAAATACACACTTAAGCACACAGAGGACTGATATAATAAAGCAACCACACAAACAAATCTGCATAATGAGTAGCTTATAACATGATGATAGAATGAAATCTGCACATATCAACATTAACCTTGAACATAAAGGCTTAAATGCCTCAATTAAAAGGTACAAACTGGAAAGTTGGATAAAGAAACAAGATCCAATGGTATGCTGTCCTCAAGAGACCAATCTCACATAAAATGACACCCAGACTCAAAGAAAACGGATGAAGAAAAATCTTTCATACAAATGGAAAATAGAAAAAAAAAAGCAGGGATTGCTATACTAATTACAGACAGAACAGATTTTAAAGCAACAAAAGTCAAAAAGGAGAAATCAGGAAATGATATAGTGGTAAAGGGTTCAATTCAACAAGAAGACCTAATTATTCTAAAGATATATGCACCCAACACAGGAGCACCCAGATTCATAAGGCAAGTTCTTAAAAACCTATAAAGATACTTAGATAACCACACAATAATAGCAAGAGAGTTCAGTGCCCCACTGACAGTATAAGAAAAATCACTGAAGCAGAAAACTAACAAAGGTATTCAGGACCTGAACTCAACACCTGACCAAATTGACCCAATAGACATCTACAGAATTCTCCTCTGACAAACAAGAGAATATAAATTCACAGCTGCACAAGGCACATACTCTAAAATTGACCACACAATCAGCCAAAAAACAATCCTCAGCAAATTCCAGAAAGAAAGAAAGAAAGAAAGATTCATACCAAACACATGTTCAGACCACAGCACCCCCCACCCCAAATAGACATCGATACTAAGAAAATTGCTCAAAACCATACAGTTACATGAAATTCAACCTGTGCCTGGATGACTTTGGAGTAAACAAGGAAATTAAGGCAGAAATCAAGACATTCTTTGAAATTAATAAGAAAAAAGGGACAACATACCAGAATCCCTGGGACACAACTGAAGCAGTGTTAAAGGGAAGTTTATAACACTAAACGATGACATCAAAACATTAGAAAGATCAAAAAAAAAAAAAAAACCAGCTAACATAACATAAAGAGGAAAAATAAAAACAAAAGCAAATTAACCTCCAAACTAGCAGAAGATAATATCATAATCACAGATGAACTGAAGGAAATTCAGATGCAAAAAAAAAAAAAAATCAAAATATCAATGAAGCCAGGAGTTGGTTCTTTGAAAGAATAAATAAGATAGACAACTACCTAGATTAGTAAAGACAAAAGAGAGAATATCCAAATAAACAAAATCAGAAATGACTGCAGGGACATTACCACTGACCCAACAGAAATACCAAAAAAAAAACAAAAAAAACCCCCTGAGTACCTCTATGCACACAAACTAGAAAACCTAGAATAACTGGATAAATTCCTGTAAACATAACAACAACCAAGATTGAACCAGGAATAAACTCAATCCCTGAACAAACCAATAATGAGTTCTAAAATCAAATCAGTAATAAAAAGCCTAAAAATCAGAAAGTACCAAGACCAGACAGATTCACACTGAATTTTATCAAATGTATAAGGAAGAGCCGGTGCCATTCCTATCGAAACCAGTCCCAAAAACTGAGGAGGAGGTACTGTTCCCTAACTCATTCTATGAGGCAAACAACATCTTGATAACCACAAAATGGCAGAGTCAAAACAAAAAGGAAAACTTCAGGCCAGTATCCTTAATAAACATGGATGCAAAAATCCTCATGAAAACATCATCAAACTGTATCAAGCAACACATTAAAAAGTTAATCCATCATGATCAAGTAGGCTTTATCCCTGGGATGTAAGGTTGGTTCAACATATGCAAATCAATAAATATTCACATAAACAGAACTAAAAACAACAACAACATGATCATCTCAATAGATGCAGAAAAGGCTTTTGATAAAATTTAACATCCATTTATGTTAAAAAATCTTAATAAACTAGGTATTGAAGGAACATATCTCAAAATAATAACAGCCATATATGACAAACCCAAAGCCAAACATCATACTTAATGGGCAAAAGCTGGAAGATTTCCCTTGAAAAGCAGAACAAGACAGGTATGCCCATTCTCAAGACTCCTATTCAACACAGTACTGGCAGTCCTAGCTAGAAAAATCAGGCAAAACAAACAAACAACAAAAAAATAAAGGGTATCCAAATAGGAAGACAGGAAGTCAAACTATCACTGATTGTAGATTATATTATTCTATACCTAGAAAACCCTATAGGCTCTGCCCAAAATATTCCTGATCTGATAAACAACTTCGTCAAATCTTCAGGATACAAAACTAATGTATGAAAATCAGTAGCATTTCTCTACACCAACAACATCCAAGCTGAGAGCCAAATGAAGAATGCAGTACCATTCAAAACAGCCACAAAAGGAATAAAATATCTGGGAATACATCTAAGCAGGGAGGTAAAAGGTTGCTACAATGAGAATTACAAAACACTGATAAAAATATCAGAGATAATATAAAAAAGGAAAAGCATTTCATGTTCATATATAGGAGAAATCAGTATTGTGAGAAAGGAAAATAAATCTCGGGACCCCAGAATCACTAAGTTAAAGGGAAAAGTCAAGCTGGGAACAGCTTAAGGCAAACCTGCTTCCTATTCTATTCAAAGTCATCCCTCTGAGGCTCACTTGAGACAAATCCATATCTCATTGTTTCCTCTCCCCTATTCTTTATGTAAAAATGCAGATTCCCTGAGCCAGACTAAATTATGTATTCAGTGGAAGGCTGATCAAGGACTCACAATAATGCAACCTTTTGTCTCTTATCTACTTCTAAGCTGGAAACACCTACTTTGAGTTGTCCCACCTTATAAGACTGAACCAATGTAAGTCTTACACATACTGACTGTAAGACCTGTATTATGTCTCCCTAAAATGTATAAAAACAACCTGTACCCCTGACCACCTTGGGCAGATGTCTCAGTACTTCCTGAGGCTGTCGCAGGCACGTCCTTAACCTTGGCAAAATAAACCTAAATTGACTGAGACCTGTCGCAGATATTTGGGGTTCACATTTTGGTGGCCACGAAGAGATTCTGAGTGGAGGTGCCCCTTATCTTTGACAAATCTCCTATTGGTACCAGCTTGAGCTATCTTTATGGTTCAAACCAATAGGACAATTTTCTGAGGCCTGGAAGCTCCCCCTCCAGAGAAGCCCTGACCTCCCAAGCTTTAGTCAAGATCTAAAGTTTATTTTACTGTACAACTCCTTGTTTTTGGAGTTTTACTTGCTGCCAACAACAAAGGCAAGTCTTCCTGCTTTCATGATGGAAGGCAGGTAACTCTTTCCTGGAGTTTGAGTTTGCTTCCAACAGGGAAGGAGAGTTTGAGTTTTTTTCTGCCTCTAGGATGACAGAGAACAGCTTCAGGCCCATCCCTAGGTAGATACCTGAATTGGAATTTTGTTTTCACTAAAGTTAAGATTAACAACCAGCTGGCCTTCATTTCTCCTTACCACTGGAGTGCTCAGTAATCACATAAATTGTGCAATTATTTGTTTTGCTTAACTATTTTTTTGTTGTTTGCTTGTTTCTGTTTTTGTTGTTGTTTTGGTCTTTTTCTCATTGGGTTTGACCAACTCTATCTGACTTGATCAAATCCAAAGGAAAGCTCCAACTTATGTGTGTATTAGTTCATTTTCATGCTGCTGATAAAGACATACCCGAAACTGGGAACAAAATGAAGTTTAATTGGACTTACAGTTCCACATGGCTGAGGAGGCCTCAGAATCACTGTGGGGGTGAAAGGCACTTCTGATGTGGTGGAGGCAAGAGAAAAATGAGGAAGAAGCAAAAGTGGAAAACCCTGATAAACCCATCAGATCTTGGGAGACTTATTCACTATCACAAGAATAGCATGGGAAAGACCAGCACCCATGATTCAATTACCTCCCCCTGGGTCCATGCCCCAACATGTGGGAATTCTGGGAGATACAATTCAAGTTGAGATTTGGGTGGGGACAAAGCCAAACCATATCATTTCGCTCCTGGCCTCTCCAAATCTCATGTCCTCACATTTCAAAACCATGTCTTATGAATCTATAAGGTCTACTCCTAACTATATGTCAAATATGTCTATGTATTTATGCATCAAATATATGATGTTTCACTATTAAAAATGTATAAAAGAACTCTAATTGGCTTTTTAAAAAGGTGCTTAAATAAAATACTTAATCAGAAATATAGAGACTTTAAGCCAAATGCTTTTTGAAGTTCACATGGCTTAACTAAATCTTTAATAAATAATCTGGTTTTAAAAATTTGGCGTAATAGAATTAGAAATGGCTTCAAAATTGTCAGCATACATTATTTATCTCTGCTAGATGTCAAAATTTGGTATGAGGGTTATAAATCTGTAAATGTGGCTCAAAAGAGAATTATCTTTGCTTACATAAAATTTAATAAGTAAGACATTTAACATTGGTTGGTTAATGAAAACAACTAAATCTTGACTTACTGGCAAAAAAAAAAATAATAACACCAAAACCAAAAACCCACATTTATCTAATCTTAATGTTCGTACTTAGGAAAACCAGGAATCCACAGGTTATAAAAATGTTTAACAAGAAAACTTTAAACTTTAAATAACTATCATATTTTTCATAAGTAATCTGGGTAAACTATTAAAAAATAATAATTAATTATGACAAAAATGCTGATAGTGATATGAACAATAAGGTCCAGGCTGAGGTGGTCTCAGATGGGGATGAGGAACTTGTTAGGAACTAGAGAAATGGTGACTCTTAATATGTTTTAGCAAAGTGACTGGCAGCATTTTGCCCCTGCCCTAGAGATTTGTGGAACTTTGAACTTGAGAGAGATGATTTACGGTATCTGGCAGAAGAAATTTCTAAGCAGCAAAGCATTCAAAAGGTGACTTGTGTGCTGTTAAAAGCATTCCATTTTAAAAGGAAAACAGAGCAAAAAGTTCAGAAAACTTTCAGCTTGACAATGCAGTGGAAAAGAAAAACCTATTTTTTTCCTCAAAAAATCTTTATTTATTTTATTTTATTTTATTTTTATTATACTTCAGGTTTTAGGGTACATGTGCACAATGTGCAGGTTTGTTACATATGTATCCATGTGCCGTGTTGGTTTGCTGCACCCATTAACACGTCATTTAGCATTAGGTATATCTCCTAATGCTATTCCTCCCCCCTCCCCCCAACCGACAACAGTCCCCGGAGTGTGATGTTCCCCTTCCTGTGTCCATGAGTTCTCATTGTTCAATTCCCACCTATGAGTGAGAACATGTGGTGTTTGGTTTTTTGTCCTTGTGATAGTTTACTGAGAATGATGTTTTCCAGTTTCATCCATGTCCCTACAAAGGACATGAACTCATCATTTTTTATGGCTGCATAGTATTCCATGGTGTATACGTGCCACATTTTCTTAATCCAGTCTATCGTTGTTGGGCATTTGGGTTGGTTCCAAGTCTTTGCTATTGTGAATAGTGCTGCAACAAACATACGTGTGCATGTGTCTTTATAGCAGCATGATTTATAGTCCTTTGGGTATATACCTAGTAATGGGATGGCTGGGTCAAATGGTATTTCTAATTCTATATCCCTGAGGAATCGCCACAGTGACTTCCACAATGGTTGAACTAGTTTACAGTCCCACCAACAGTGTAAAAGTGTTCCTATTTCTCCACATCCTCTCCAGCACCTGTTGTTTCCTGACTTTTTAATGATGGCCATTCTAACTGGTGTGAGATGGTATCTCATTGTGGTTTTGATTTGCATTTCTCTGATGGCCAGTGATGATGAGCATTTTTTCATGTGTTTAAGAAAAACCTATTTTTTGAGGAGAAATTCAAGCCAGCTGCAGAAATTTGCAGAAGTAGCAAGGAGCCTAGTGTTAATCCCCAAGACCATGGGGAAAATGTCTCCAGGCCATGTCAGAAACCCTCATGGCAGCCTCTCCTGTCACAGGCCTGGGGGCCCAAGAGGAAAATGTGGTTTCGTGGGCCAGGTCCAGGGTCCCCCTGCTGTGTGCAGCCTAGGGACTTGGTGCCCTGTGTCCCCGCTGCTCCAGCTATGGCTGAAAGGGGCCAACGTACAGCTCTAGCTGTGACTCCAGAGGGTGGGAGCCCCAAGCCTTGGCAGCTTCCATGTGGCGTTGAGCCTGCAGGTGCACAGAAGTTAAGAATTGAGGTTTGGGAACCTCCGCCTAGATTTTAGAAGATGTATGGAAATGCCTGGATGCCCAGGCAAAAGTCTGCTGCAGGGGCGCGGCCCCTCTGTTAGGGCAGTGTGGAAGGGAAATGTGGGGTTGGAGCCCCCACACAGAGTCCTTACTGGGGCACTGCCTAGTGGAGCTGTGAGAAGATGGCCACCATCCTCCAGACCCCAGAATGGTAGCCCCACTGGCAGTTTACACCGTGTGCCTCGAAAAGCCGTAGACTCTCAAAGCCAATTAATAATTAATTAGGTAAATGTAATGGAATAAATGCTTATAGATAATCCTGTCATATAATTTAAAATCTAAAGTTATATTAAGCTAAATAATTGATAGTTATTAAATGTCTGGGTTATTTCCAATTTTTTTAATTACAAAACATTTTTTCCGAAAAAAGAAATGTGTTCTTATTAAAAAATACTTTTTATCTAATTCAAAGATTATTTAAAAGTTATTTAAAAAATTATGTAAAGGTAATCAGTGAATAAGAACAATGTAAAGAAAGTTATAAACATAAAGAGGAATTTTTGGCAAGAAAGGTTAAAAGAAAAATAATTTTATATGAGAAAAAAATCTTGCATGGTAAATTTTTGTCCTAAAATAAAACAACTGGTTATTTAAGAAAGAGGAATGTCTAGGATAAAACAGTAAGTTCAAGCATGTAGTAAATGATTTGTGTCAATTTGTCTATAATTAAAGGGAAATCATTTATAAAAGTCTTTCTAGAGATTGGGTTTTGATGTTAAGAAAACCACTTTACACTAAAGACTTGGTTAGAACACTGAAATTTTCTTATGGATTGATTTACTCTTAATAAATTATAAGAGATTTTAATTCTTTATAAACTCAAAGTTCAACTTTTATTGTGTCTCACTGTTTTCAATTTTCTCTCCCCTTTTAAAGGGTGAAAAATAATAACGCTCTCCTTCAACTCATTTTCAGTTCATATAATTTTTTTTCCCCTCGGGTTCTGTTTCTTGTGGCCTGATGCTAAAATTGTTTTCTTAAAGGTCTAAAGGAAGTGTTTCCTTCAAACATAATATTCTGTGCACCACAGAAGGTCTTTTCTTTTGCCTTTTCCTGGCCTAACAGATTTATGTTTTATCAAAATAATTCCTATGTCAGTATTATTAAGTTTTGGTTTGCTTAGAAAAAAAACCCCGAGATTATAAAAATTATTTAAATTAAGGTTATTACATCCATGTAACTTTCTGTATGTGTTTTTAAAGTCCTTGTGCCATTGAGTTACAGGGCTTTGACTCCTGCATCTAAAAAGGACACCAGATCCTGCTAAATCTTAAATACTGACAACAATTAAAGCCACATCTTCAGGCCTGGTAGAAGATGCCAGTCAAAATAAACTGCATTTGTGAAACACAGGGCCAGAAATTAAAACAATAGTTTTTATTAACTCCTCAAGGCCCAGAAACTACTGCAGAAGAGGTGAGTGCATGAGATTTAAGGGCCGATTTTAAGAGATAAAATTAGTTCAGCTTCTATAGAAATTAACCATTAATATCAAAGGCACACTGATACAAAACCAGCATGTGGGCCCCTGTGTCAGATAAACAAGGTTTTCTCGGAGCATTAACACACTCCTTAATACAAAATTATAAAGGTTACAAGCAGGTTTATGGAAATTATATCTTATGGTCAAGATTATTAAAATTTTATAGATTGCTTACAAGATTTTGAGAGACAGATTTAACTGGTCTTGTGCTATCTTTATTACATCACATTGTTTCAGAAATTAAGTCTCCACTCTCAAAGAATAAAGGTTTCTGTCTTTTTTTGAAATCTCTGAGTTATCACTTTGGCTAAATGAATGACTTATTTTACAATGACCTGTGATCCTATTCTGATGATATTGTTTTAAACTTTTTATAAATGTTATTATTTTATTAATGTTATTAAATGCAGATTCACTGAACCAGACTAAATTGTGTATTCACTGGAAGGCTGGTCAAGAACTCAAAAGAATGCAATCTTTTTGTCTCTTACCTATTTCTAACCTGGAAGCCCCTACTTTAAGTTGTCCCACCTTACTGGACCAAACCAATGTACTTTGTACATATATTGATTGATGTCTCATGTCTTGCTAAAATGTATAAAAGCAAACTGTACCCCTGACCACCTTGGGCACATGTCTCAGGACTTCCTCAGGGGTGTGTTCTTAACCTTGGCAAAATAAACTTTCTAAATTGACTGAGACCTGTCTCAGATATTTGGGGCTCACAATTGTTACAAGGGCCAATCCGCCCAAAGCAATCTACAAATTCTACTCAAGCAGATATCTGGCAATGTCTGGAGGCATTTGTGGTTGGCACCACTAGAGGCAAGAGGACTGCTACTGGCCATCTAGTGGATAGAAGCTAGGGATACTCTAAACATCTTATAAAGCACGGGGAAGCTTGCCACAACAAAGAATTATCTAGCCTAAATGTCAACAGTGCTGAGGTTGAGAAACCCAGTGTTATTAGAAAGCACTGATATATACTCAGATTCAATGAGATGTATTGCTAGCAAAAGATGCCAAGGTCTCTAAAACGATCAGATATCATTTTGTAAAAACTGCGAGAAAATGCTGGTTTAAGAAGGGAAAATAATAGCATGTTATCAGGTAATTATTAAGGGTATTTTACCTTGTCACTGGGCTAATTTTTGTGTAAGATTCAATTTTTTAAACCTTAAGAAAAAACCAGACTATTTTTAATTTTTACTTGAAATGCATTTAATTGATTGTTTATAAGAATGTATTTTAATATCATTGCTACATGTTCACTTGAAAATATTTGAGCAACAGTAAAAAATAAAAATACAAATATGAGTGAAACAAATTACCATTAATTCTACCAGCATCAACATTTGAAGAACCACTCTCTGGAGCACTTTGCTCTCACTGTGCATGCATTATAGGGACGTTATAAATAAATAATTTTACACCATGGGGAGAGACAGATTGCAATGCAATAATAGTAGGGGGCTTCAGCACCCCACTTTCAATAATGGAAAGATCATCCAGACATAAAATTAATAAGCAAACATTGGACGTGAAAATACTTTAGGCCAAATGGACCTAACGGCCGTATACTGAACATTCTATCTAATGGCAACAGAATACACATTTTGTTAAGTACAAATATAATATTCTACAGAAAAGATCATGTTAGCCTATGAGACAAGTCTTAGCAAGTTTAAGAACACTGATATCATATCAAGTAACTTTTCCAGCCACAATGGTATGAAACCAAAAATGAATAACAGGAGAAATTATATAAAATTCACAAATACATGAAAATTAAACACCATGCTCCTGAAAAAACAATGGGCCAATTAAGAAAAGGGAGACTTAAATATTTATGGAGACAAATGAAAATGGAAACACAACATACCAAATTTATGGGCTGCAGCAAAAGCAGTTCTAAAAGGAAAGTCTTTAGCAATAAATACTTATATCAAAAAAGAAGATTGCAAATAAATAAGTTAATGTGATGTTAATGAAATAGAAAAAATAACAAACTAAGTCCAATGTTAGCAGAAGGAAAAATAATAAATATCAGAGAAGAAATAAATGGAATCACAATTAGAAAAATAATACAAGAAATCTACAAAACTGAGTTAGTTTATTGAAAAGACAAACAAAATTGGCAAACCCTTAACTAGTCTAACCAAGAACAAAGGAGAAGGAATTCAAATAAATAAAATCAGAAATAAAACAAGAGACATTAAAACTGACACCATAGAAGTATAATGGATCCTAGCAGACTACTATCAACAATTATATGCCAAAAATTAAGATAACCTAGGAAAAAAACAGGTAAATTTCTAGACACATACAACCCCTACCAAGATTGAATCCTGAAAAATATAGAAAATCTTAACAGATCAATAACAAGTGAGAAGACTGAATCAGTAACAAAAAGTTTCCCATCAAAGAAAAGCCCAAGTGCTGATGGTTTCACTGTTGAATTTTACCAAACATTTAAAGAAGAGGTAATACCAATTCTCCACAAACTTTATCAAAAAATTCCAGAGAGAATACTTCCTAACTATATAAGGCCAGAATCATCCTGATACCAACGCCAAACCAAGAACGTCACAAGAAAAGGAACCTACAGGTCAGTATTCTTGATTAACATAGTTTAAAAATCCTCAACAAAATATGAGCAAGCTAAATTCAACAACATATTAGAAGGATCATTCACCATGATCAAGTGGATTTATCCCTAGAAGCAAAGATAGTTCAACATTCACACATTAATACATGTGAGATATCACATTAACAGAAAGACATAAATCATATGATCATCTCATTAAATGCAGAAAAAATGACAAAATTCACCATCCTTTTATAGTAAATACACTAAAAAAATTAGATATAGAAAGAATGTACTTTGGGGGTGGAGCCAAGATGGCCAAATAGGAACAGCTCTGGTCTACAGCTCCCAGCGTGAGCGGCACAGAAGACGGGTGATTTCTGCATTTCCGTTTGAGGTACCGGGTTCATCTCACTAGGAAGTGCCAAACAGTGGGTGCAGGACAGTTGGTGCAGTGCACTGTGTGCGAGCCGAAGCAGGGCGAGGCATTGCCTCACTCGAGAAGCACAAGGGGTCAGGGAGTTCCCTTTCCTAGTCAAAGAAAGGGTAACAGACAGCACCTGGAAAATTGGGTCAGTCCCACTCTAATACTGCGCTTTTCCAACGGGCTTGGAAAACGGCACACCAGGAGATTGTGTCCTGCACCTGGCTCGGAGGGTCCTATGCCCACGGAATCTTGCTGATTGCTAGCACAGCAGTCTGAGATCAAACTGCAAGGTGCCAGCGAGCCAGGGGGAGGGGTGCCCGCCATTGCCCAGGCTTGCTTAGGTAAACAAAGCAGCCAGGAAGCTCGAACTGGGTGGAGCCCACCACAGCTCAAGGAGGCCTGCCTGCCTCTGTAGGCTCCACCTCTGGGGGCAGGGCACAGACAAACAAAAAGTCAGCAGGAACCACTGCAGGCTTAAATGTCCCTGTCTGACAGCTTTGAAGAGAGTAGTGGTTTTCCCAGCATGCAGCTGGAGATCTGAGAACGGACAGACTGCCTCCTAAAGTGGGTCCCTGACCCCGAGCAGCCTAACTGGGAGGCATCCCCCAGTAGGGACAGACTGATACCTCACTCGGCCAGGTACTCCTCTGAGACAAAACTTCCAGAGGAACTATTAGACAGCTGAATTTGTGGTCTCACGAAAATCCACTGTTCTGCAGCCACCGCTGCTGACACTCAGCCAAACAGGGTCTGGAGTGGACCTCTAGCAAACTCCAACAGACCTGCAGTTGAGGGTCCTGTCTGGTAGAAGGAAAACTAACAAACAGAAAGGACATCCACACCAAAAACCCATCTGTACATCACCATCATAAAAGACCAAAAGTAGATAAAACCACAAAGATGGGGAAAAAACAGAGCAGAAAAACTGGAAACTCTAAAAAGCAGAACACCTCTCCTCCTCCAAAGGAACGCAGTTCCTCACCAGCAATAGAACAAAGCTGGATGGAGAATGACTTTGATGAGTTGAGAGAAGAAGGCTTCAGATGATCAAACTACTCTGAGCTACGGGAGGAAATTCAAAACAATAGCAAAGAAGTTAAAAATTTTGCAAAAAAAATTAGAAGAATGGATAACTAGAATAACCAATGGAGAGAAGGGCTTAAAGGAGCTGATGGAGCTGAAAGCCAAGTTTCGAGAACTACGCGAAGATTGCAGAAACCTCGGGAGCCGATGCGATCAACTGGAAGAAAGGGTGTCAGTGATGGAAGATGAAATGAATGAAACGAAGCGAGAAGGGAAGTTTAGAGAAAAAAGAATAAAAAGAAACGAACAAAGCCTCCAAGAAATTTGGGACTATGTGAACAGACCAAACCTACGTCTGATTGGTGTACCTGAAAATGACGGGGAGAATGGAACCAAGTTGGAAAACACTCGGAAAGATATTATCCAGGAGAACTTCCCCAATCTAGCAAGGCAGGCCAACATTCAGATTCAGGAAATACAGAGAACGCCACAAAGATACTCCTCGAGAAGAGCAACTCCAAGACACATAATTGTCAGATTCACCAAAGTTGAAATGAAGGAAAAAATATTAAGGGAGGCCAGAGAGAAAGGTCGGGTTACCCACAAAGGGAAGCCCATCAGACTAACAGCTGATCTCTCGGCAGAAACTCTACAAGCCAGAAGAGAGTGGGGGACGATATTCAACATTCTTAAAGAAAAGAATTTTCAACCTGGAATTTCATATCCAGCCAAACTAAGCTTCATAAGTGAAGGAGAAATAAAATACTTTACAGACAAGCAAATGCTGAGTGATTTTGTCACCACCAGGCCTGCCCTAAAAGAGCTCCTGAAGGAAGCACTAAACATGGAAAGGAACAACCGGTACCAGCCACTGCAAAAACATGCCAAATTGTAAAGACCATCGAGGCTAGGAAGAAACTGCATCAACTAACGAGCAAAATAACCAACTAACATCATAATGACAGGACCAAATTCACACATAACAATATTAACCTTAAATGTAAATGGGCTAAATGCTCCAATTAAAAGACACAGACTGGCAAACTGGATAAGGAGTCAGGACCCATCAGTGTGCCGTATTCAGGAAACCCATCTCACGTGCAGAGACACACACAGGCTCAAAATAAAGGGATGGAGGAAGATCTATCAAGCAAATGGAAAACAAAAAAAGGCAGGGGTTGCAATCCTAGTCTCTGATAAAATAGACTTTAAACCAACAAAGATCAAAAGAGACAAAGAAGGCCATTACATAATGGTAAAGGGATCAATTCAACAGGAAGAGCTAACTATCCTAAATATATATGCACCCAACACAGGAGCACCCAGATTCATAAAGCAAGTCCTGAGTGACCTACAAAGGGACTTAAACTCCCACACAATAATAATGGGAGATTTTAACACCCCACTGTCAACATTAGACAGATCAACGAGACAGAAAGTTAACAAGGATATCCAGGAATTGAACTCAGCTCTGCACAAAGTGGACCTAATAGACATCTACAGAACTCTTCACCCCAAATCAACAGAATATACATTTTTTTCAGCACCACACCACACCTATTCCAAAATTGACCACATAGTTGGAAGTAAAGCTCTCCTCAGCAAATGTAAAAGAACAGAAATTATAACAAACTGTCTCTCAGACCACAGTGCAATCAAACTAGAACTCAGGATTAAGAAACTCACTCAAAACCACTCAACTACATGGAAACTGAACAACCTGCTCCTGAATGACTACTGGGTACATAATGAAATGAAGGCAGAAATAATGATGTTCTTTGAAACCAATGAGAACAAAGACACAACATACCAGAATCTCTGGGACACATTCAAAGCAGTGTGTAGAGGGAAATTTATAGCACTGAAATGTAAACTAGTACAGCCATTATGAAGAACAGTATAAAGTTTCCTCAAAAACTAAAACTATAACTACCATATGATCCAGCAATCTCACTACTTGGAGTTAATCCAAAGGAAATGAAATTATTACATTAAAGAGACATCTGCACCCCCATGTTCCCAGTGGTACTATTCACAATAGCCAAGATATGGTATCAACCTAAGTTTCCAATAACTGATGAATAAAGAAACTGTGGTATATATACTCAATGGAATGCTATTCAGCCATAAAAAGTAAAGAAACTGTCATTTGCAGTAATATGGAAGGACTGGAGGAGGTTATGTTAAGAAAAATAGGCCAGGAACAGAAACATACACTGCAGATTCTCATTCATATGTGGAAATACTATCCCTCCCCCATCCCCCCACCCCACAACAGGCCCCAGTGTGTGATGTTCCCCTTCCTGTGCCCATGTGTTCTCATTGTTCAGTTCCCACCTATGAGTAAGAACATGTGGTGTTTGGATTTTTGTCCTTGTGACAGTCTGCTGAGAATGATGGTTTCCAGCTTCATCCATGTCCCTACAAAGGACATGAACCCATCATTTTTTATGGCTGCATAGTATTCCATGGTGTATATGTGCCACATTTTCTTAATCCAGTCTATCATTGTTGGACATTTGGGTTGGTTCCAAGTCTTTGCTATTGTGAATAGTGCTGCAATAAACATACCTGTGCATGTGTCTTTATAGCAGCATGATTTATAATCCTTTGGATATATACCCAGTAATGGGATGGCTGGGTCAAATGGTATTTCTAGTTCTAGATCCCTGAGGAATCGCCACACTGACTTCCACAATGGTTGAACTAGTTTACAGTCCCACCAACAGTGTAAAAGTGTTCCTATTTCTCCACATCCTCTCCAGCACCTGTTGTTTCCTGACTTTTTAATGATGGCCATTCTAACTGGTGTGAGATGGTATCTCATTGTGGTTTTGATTTGCATTTCTCTGATGGCCAGTGATGATGAGCATTTTTTCATGTGTCTTTTGGCTGCATAAATGTCTGTTCATATCCTTTACCCACTTGTTGATGGGGTTGTTTTTTTCTTGTAAATTTGTTTGAGTTCTTTGTAGATTGTGGATAGATATTAGCCCTTTGTCAGATGAGTAGATTGCAAAAATTTTCTCCCATTCTGTAGGTTGCCTGTTCACTCTGATGGTAGTTTCTTTTGCTGTGCAGAAGTTCTTTAGTTTAATTAGATCCCATTTGTCAATTCTGGCTTTTGTTGCCATTGCTTTAGGTGTTTTAGTCATGAAGTCCTTGCCCATGCCTATGTCCTGAATGGTATTGCCTAAGTTTTCTTCTAGGGTTTTTATGGTTTTAGGTCTAACATGTAAGTCTTTAATCCATCTTGAATTAGTTTTTGTATAAGGTGTAAGGAAGGGATCCAGTTTCAGCTTTCTACATATGGCTAACCCCTTTTCCCAGCACCATTTATTAAATGGGGAATAATTTCCCCATTTCTTGTTTTTCTCAGGTTTGTCAAGGATCAGATAGTTGTAGATGTGTGGTATTATTTCTGAGGGCTCTGTTCTTTTCCATCGGTCTATATCTCTGTTTTGATACCAGTATCATGCTGTTTTGGTTACTGTAGCCTTGTAGTATAGTTTGAAGTAAGGTAGTGTGATGCCTCCAGCTTTGTTCTTTTGGCTTAGGACTGTCTTGGCAATGCAGGCGCTTTTTTGGTTCCATATGAACTTTAGTTTTTTCCAATTCTGTGAAGAAAGTCATTGGTAGCTTGATGGGGATGACATTGAATCTATCAATTACCTTGGGCAGTATGGCCATTTTCACGATATTGATTCTTCCTATCCATGAGCATGGAATGTTCTTCCATTTGTTTGTATCCTCTTTTATTTCATTGAGCAGTGGTTTGTAGTTCTCCTTGAAGAGGTCCTTCACATCCCTTGTAAGTTGGATTCCTAGGTATTTTATTCTCTTTGAAGCAATTGTGAATGGGAGTTCACTCATGATTTGGCTGTTTGTCTGTTATTGGTGTATAAGAATGCTTGTGATTTTTGCACACTGATTTTGTATCCTGAGACTTTGCTGAAGTTGCTTATCAGCTTGAGGAGATTTTGGGCTGAGACAATGGGGTTTTCTAGATATACAATCATGTCATCTGCAAACAGGGACAATTTGACTTCCTCTTTTCCTAATTTAATACCCTTTATTTCCTTCTCCTGCCTGATTGCCCTGGCCAGAACTTCCAACACTATGTTGAATAGGAGTGGTGAGAGAGGGCATCCCTGTCTTGTGCCAGTTTTCAAAGGGAATGCTTCCAGTTTTTGCCCATTCAGTATGATATTGGCTGTGGGTCTGTCATAAATAGCTCTTATTATTTTGAGATATGTCCCATCAATACCTAATTTATTGAGATTTTTTAGCATGAAGGGTTGTTGAATTTTGTTGAAGGCCTTTTCTGCATCTATTGAGATAATCATGTGGCTTTTGTCTTTAGTTCTGTTTGTATGCTGGATTATGTTTATTGATTTGTATATGTTGAACCAGCCTTGCATCCCAGGGATGAAGCCCACTTGATCATGGTGGATAAGCTTTTTGATGTGCTGCTGGATTCGGTTTGCCAGTATTTTATTGAGGATTTTTGCATCGATGTTCATCAGGGATATTGGTCTAAAGTTCTGTTTTTTTGTTGTGTCTCCGCCAGGCTTTGGTATCAGGATGATGCTGGCCTCATAAAATGAGTTAGGGAGGATTCCCTCTTTTTCTATTGATTGGAATAGTTTCAGAAGGAATCATACCAGCTCCTCCTTGTACCTCTGGTAGAAGTGTGCTGTGAATCCATCTGGTCCTGGACTTTTTTTGGTTGGTAAACTATTAATTATTTTCTCAATTTCAGAGCCTTTTATTGGTCTATTCAGAGATTCAACTTCTTTTTTTTTTGAGATGGAGTCTCGCTCTGTTGCCCAGGCTAGAGTGCTGTGGCACGATCTCAGCTCACTACAAGCTCCATCTCTCGGGTTCATGCCATTCTCCTGCCTCAGCCTCCCGAGTAGCTGGGACTACAGGTGCCTGCCACCATGCCCGGCTAATTTTTTGTGTTTTTAGTAGAGACAGGGTGTTACCATATTAGCCAGGATGGTCTTGATCTCCTGACCTTGTGATCTGCCTGCCTCGGCCTCACAAAGTGCTGGGATTACAGGTGTGAGCCACTGTGCCCAGCCCAAGTTTTGCTGTTTATTAATGGCAATGATGGCAATGACAAACAGTTTATTTGGAAGAAAAATGATTTTGATTTTTAAAAAATCAGTACTTTTTTATATATGAAGATACACTAGTTATTCTGTGACCTGGTGGCTATAAACTGTTTCTTCTTTTCTAGAAGAAAGAAGGCACTCATCAGCCAACAGCAGCTCTCTGGAGACTGAGTAATTTGTGAGTTGTTAGAGGCCAACATATATAGTGGCTGAAAGATATGCTCACCTCATAAAGTGAGTCTGCATGGAGCATCACAGAGTTTGCTGCAGTTGGAAAAGGGTATGAGAAATATCTCTAAAATCGTGGAATGTCATATACAGCAGCTTTTAAAATTATAATTAATAGAAGGGTCCACTTTTCAAAATTTGAGTAGTTTTAAAGCAAATTTAAAAGTACTATTTTGGATCTGTTCCAAGATGGCCGAATAGGAACAGCTCCAGTCTGTAGCTCCCAGCATGATCAATGCAGAAGATGGGTGATTTCTGCATTTCCAACTGAAGTACATGGTTCACCACATTGGGACTGGCTGGACAGCAGATATGGCCCATGGAAGGTGAGCCGAAGCAGGGTGGGGCATCCCCTTACCCAGGAAGCCAAGGAGTCGGGGGATTTCCCTTTCCTGGCCAAGGGAAGCCGTGAAAGACTGTACCAGGAAAACTGCGACACTCCCGCCTTAATACTGCACTTTTCCAATGGTCTTAGCAAATGGCACAGCAGGAGATTATATCCCGTGCCTGGCTCAGTGTGTCCCACGCCCACGGAGCCTTGCTCACTGCTAGTGCAGCAGTCCCAGATCGAACTGCGAGGCAGCAGCCTGGCAGGCAGAGGGGCGTCCACCATTGCTGAAGTTTGAGTACATAAACAAAGCGGCCAGAAGCTCGAACTGGGTGGAGCCCACCGCAGCTCAAGGAGGCCTGCCTGCCTCTGCAGATCCCACCTCTGGGGGCAGGGCATACCTAAACAAAACGTAGCAGAAACTTCTGCAGACTTAAACGTACCTGTCTGACAGCTCTGAAGAGAGCAGTGTTCTCCCAGCACAGTGTTTGAGCTCTGAGAATGGACTGCCTCCTCAAGTGGGTCCCTGACCCCTGTGTAGCCTAACTGGGAAACACCTCCCAGACACATCCCAGTAGGGGCCGACTGACACCTCGTACAGATGGGTGCTCCTCTGAGACAAAGCTTCCAGAGGAAGGATCAGGCAGCAATATTTGCTGTTCTGCAATATTTGCTATTTTGCAGCCTCTGTTGGTGATACCCAGGCAAAAGGGTCTGGAGTGGACCTCCAGAAAACTCCAACAGACCTGCAGCTGAGGGACCTGACTGTTAGAAGGAAAACTAACAAACAGAAAGGAATAGCATCAACATCAACAAAAAGGACATCCACACCAAAATCCCATGTGTAGGTCACCATCATCGAAGATCAAAGGTAGATAAAACCACAAAGATGGGGAGAAACCAGAGCAGAAAAGCTGAAAATGCTAAAAACCAGAGCGCCTCTAATCCTCCAAAGGATCGCAGCTCCTCACCAGCAACGGAATAAAGCTGGACAGAAAATGACTTTGACAAGTTGACAGAAATAGGTTTCAGAAGGCTGGTAATAACAAACTTCTCTGAGCTAAAGGAGGATGTTCGAACCCATTGCAAGGAAGCTAAAAACTTTGAAAAAAGGTTAGATGAATGGCTAACTAGAATAAACAGTGTAGAGAAGACCTTAAATGACCTGATGGAGCTGAAAACCATGACATGAGAACTACATGACGCATGTACAAGCTTCAGTAGCTGATTCAATCAAGTGGAAGAAAGGGTATCAGTGATTGAAGATCAAATGAATGAAATGAAGCAAAAAGAGAAGTTTAGAGAAAAAAGAGTAAAAAGAAATGAACAAAGCCTCCAAGAAATATGCAACTATGTGAAAAGACCAAATCTACGTTTGATTGGCATACCTGAAAGTGATGGGGGGAATGGAACCAAGCTGGAAAACACTCATCAGGATGTTATCCAGGAGAACTTCCCCAACCTAGCAAGGCAGGCCAACATTCAAATTCAGGAAATACAGAGAACACCATAAAGATACTCCTCGAGAAGAGCAACCTCAAGACACAACTGTCAGATTTACCAA